>NW_008332087.1:1406676-1450253 GCF_000622305.1 Nannospalax galili
GTGTGTGTGTGTAATACAGAACATTAAATTGAACGGAGTGGCAATAGCGGGAGATGAGGAGATCTCAATGCCATCAGACTAATCAGACTATTATTATTTTTATGTATGAAAATTGCAAAATTTCAATTTAAAAAGTTAAAAATATCTCCTAAGTCCGGGCGTGGTGGTGCACGCTTTTAATCCCAGCACTTGGGAGGCAGAGGATCTCTGTGAGTTCGGGGGCAGTCTCCATAGTGAATCCAGGACAGCTGGGGCTACAGGGAGACCCTGTTTCAAAAAGACCAAAAAAAAAAAAAAACCTAAGAAGAAACACATGTTATTATTAAACATTCAATTAGTATTAAAGATAGAATACTGTCATCACTTTTTCTGTGACAGATTGTCCCAGTTTGTTGTCATTTCGCACACTTTCTTATGTTGGACATTCTTTGAGCACTCAGAAATACATGTCTGAGGATAATTTCTTTAGAAACATGAATTATACCAGGCTAATAGAAACTTTATTTTGAAATAAAATTAATGCTCTCCAATTGCAGGAATGTTTTTCTTTATCAAAATATCCCCCACAGTTAGAAGTGCAATTTGTACATATTAATTTGATAACTAGTGTTTTTGAATAAATGACTGTTAAAAGAGATCATGGTTTCTTGGGCTGGCAAGGTGGTTTAGTGGGTAAAAGCATCTGCCACCAACCCTGATAAACTTAGAAAGGAAAGAACTGACTCCTGCAAGTTGTCCTTTGACTTCCATATGCAGCATGCACCCATGCACACACAGACATATACATGCACATGAATAAATAAATGTAATAAAAAAATTTTTAAATGAAAAGAAACCATGATTTCAACATCATGATTTACATCGGTTTTGGTTGGGTGCAGGGAAGATGTCATAAGCAAACAGTCTCCTTCTCCACATTGTAACTGGTACAGAGAATAAACTACAAAGCGATGATGATGATGATGATAAAACTCATTACAGGTTCAGATGCAGAAAACCAAGCAAAAGTAGAAGGAATACAGAAAAAATATCCTATAATTAATATTAAACTTGTAAAGCTCTGGGCTAGAGCTGGAGGAGCAAAAGGAAGCCCAGAGTGTAGGAACAGGGACATGACTGAGATTCTTGGCAGAAATCTCAATGACAAAAATCAATTATGGTGGCGCATGCCTGTAGTTCCAGCACTTGGGAGGCAGAGGCAGGTGGATCTCTGTGAGTTCAAGGCCAGCCTGGTCTACATAGTGAGTTCTAGGACAGCAGGGGCTACAGGGAGACCCTGTCTCCAAAAGGAAAAAAAACAAAAACAAAAACAAAAAAACAGTTGGCAGCAGTCATGGGCAGTACTTTTTGGAGTTTGCTCAAATGAGAGCAGAACTGCAAAGTCAAGCAGGTGACCCAGCACAATTGGACCATGGTATGTGCTATTGGTAGGTCTAACTTAGAGAAGATGGGACAAGTCATATTGGTTGAAGCTTGAAACAGTCTACCCATAATTTCCTTAAATACCTAAACATGGTGCAGATAAAGCACGTATGTAAGTACACCCATGTCATATAATGATGTCAGAAGAGGGCATCATGGATCCCCTGGAACTGGAATTATGGACAGTTTTTAGCTGCCATGAGGATGCTAGGAATCAAACACAGGCTGGATACATAAGTTCAAGATATCTCACCTGGCCATGCAGTTCTTTGAGACTATATTGAACTGCTGGTTCAACTTCCCAGCTCACATTTACAAAAAAAAAATATAGGGGACACAAGCAAACATGTGTCTTCTGGAGTAACCAGTCAAACTAAAGGACTCTGAGTTTACATTTTAGATTCCTGACTGGCACACTAAAGAGATTTTAGATTGTCATGCAAGACACAAGCAACCTAAGTACAGATGGATAAAAGTCTGGATCACATTAAAATCCTTCATCACAGATCTACTCTGCAGTAGAGAATATAAGGATGGGTAGTCACACTGGTTAGCAGAACTCATTACAGAGATGCTAAATTATGCATTGAAGAGCTACTTTAGAATGCAGAGGGACATTAAGCTGCTTGATGAAACCTGAACTCTGCCTGAGCTTCTGCTATTATTAAGGAGATTCCTTTCCTTGGTGCTGTATGAGCATTATAGTAAATGCATTGGTCAAAGGTCAAAATTTTTGTTTAATTAATGGCTTCTTTCTCTTCTTCTTCTTTTTCTTCTTCTTCTTCTTCTTCTTCTTCTTCTTCTTCTTCTTCTTCTTCTTCTTCTTCTTCTTCTTCTTCTTCTTCTTCTTCTTCTTCTTCTTCTAATTTTTTTTACTAATACTATAAAAGAAATATGTGCATATTATAAAAGATTAAAATAGTATTAAAGGCATAAAACGAAAAGCCAAGAACTCCTGTCCAGTAGGTTAAACTTCTAAAAGGATTTCATCATTATCAGTTTCTGTCTATTTTTATAATTATAAAATGGAAAAGAACTTTAAAAATTCCATATTTGGTGTATTTTTGGATTGATAAAGATATAGTAACAAAATGTTATCTAAGAAAGAGAAAGTCATAATGCGGTATAGAATCCTTGAAAGTTAAAAATATTGTAGCCAAAATTTCAAAATTCATTCAAAGACTCTAGACTTTCAGAAAATCCTTTTAAGAATAATCCTAGCAGGGTGTGGTGGTGCATGCCTTTAGTACCAGCACTTGGGAGGCAGAGGTAGGAGGGTCTCTGTGAGTTCAAGGCCAGGCCAGTCTACATATTGAGTTTAGGCCAGATGGGGATACAGGGAGACCCTGTCTCAAAAAGATCAAAAGAAAAAGAAAAAGAAAAAAACCCAACCAAACAAACAGAAAATAATCCTAGGAAAAAAAAAAAACTAGAAATAAAATAGGAAATTATGTTTAAAAGTCAAGAAAATTAGGAGATCTCTCCTGGAGGTCCAAGGCACAAATAGTAGTTTCAAAAAAAAAGAACAAAGAAAATAGAAGGCAGGCTGGAGAGATACTCAGGGGTTAAGAGCACTGGCTGTTCTTGCAGAGGACCCATGTTTGATTCTTAGCATTCACATGGCAGCTAATTACTGTCCATAACTCCATTCCAGGTGATCCGCTATGCCCTCTTCTGACATCATTATATGACACAGGTGCACTTACATACATGCAAGGCAATACACTCATGCACATAAAATAAAAATAATAAAATAGGGGCTGGAGGGATGGCTCAGATGTTAACAACACTGATTGCTCTTGCAGAGGACCTGGGTTTGATTCCCAGCACCCAAATGGCAGCTACAAACCATCCTTCAGATGGTCTGAAGTCCTCTTCTGACCTCTGCGGCATTGCACGACATGGGTGCACTCACATACATGCAGGCAATACACTCATACACATAAAATAATAAAACTAATAAACAAAATATTTAAAAAATAATAAAATAAAAATTTTAAAAAGAATGCTTGCTGTACATGCATAAAATGATCAGTTAATTCAGAAAATAGTCATAAGCTTTGTAACAATGGTGAGGTCAACAGGACTTCATGTATGCTGTTGATTCCATAGATTATACTGTCTGGTGGTGCTGGGACCATGAGGTTTGCACAATCACAAAATTGCCTAAGGATGAATTTTTTGGCATGTATTCTTCTTATTATAAAGTGATATCAGACTGGACTGAGAGTTTCACATGTGTCAGGCACTGTTTCTAATCACAAAACAGAACAAAATAATCTGTCTTTCTGCATCTTTGACTTTGGTAAATGGAGACTAACAAATGCCAAAAATAATCTGGTCATTTGCATAATTTGGTATTAGGTGATAGGAGATATCAGAAACAGCTGGACCAAACAAAGCAGGGGATAGAAGGTGAAGAGGATGTGAGAAGTAGTTGCTAATCTGGGTAAACAGTTTAGGAGTGATTATGCCATTGCTCACTGATTTTATGAAGACTTGGAAGCATCACTAAAAGATATCTGAAGAAAAATTATTTCATAGGAAACAGCAAAAGAGGAAAGGTGTTGTATCTGGCAGAACAGAGTAAGATCACATGGGGCTTCTGGGACCACAGTGACCTGCTGGAGAAATCTGGGAAGAGGTAAGACATGCACTCTAACATTTAAAGGGTTTGTACTATGTATAGACTGGGTCTTGGTCAGTACTTTGTGTAGTGCTTGGTATTATCCTTACTAACACACTTTTGGTATATTTTGTGTGTCTGAATTCTCAAAAACAAAGCAATCTTTCAATTTTCAATCATTCCCCCATAGAGAATGAGCTCTACTAAACCCACAGAGAGCAAATCTACCATTGCTTAATTCCTTGTGTAAAATGATGCAGTATTTGCATATAACATACACACATCCTACATATGTTATACCATCACCACATTACTTAAAATACCTAATGCAAACTCTATTTGTTTGGGCAGTAATAAGAGAAAACTCTCTCATATTCAGTATAGTCATTTTTATTGAATGTTTTTTCATCTGAAGTTGGTTGAATTTTCAGAGGTAGGAGACACAGATATGAAGGGCCAATGGCATGGTTGGTTTCCATTTCTCCTGTCTTTTAGTGTGGTGCTACAGATTGAACCTAGAACCTCTCAAATGCTAGGGAGACATTTTTTCCACTGAGCTACACCCCCAAATCTGAAAATCTGTTTTTTTATGTCTTCAAATTTTGAAACCAGGTCATGCTAAGTTGCTCACACTGGTCTTGAACTCACCCTTAGTCCAGGTAGGTCCTGAAGTTGTGAACTGCCTGCTCCAGCCTCCCTAGAAGCTGGGACCAGGCTCAGTTCAGTTTCTGGGTCTTCGTGTATTAATTTCTGTGCCCATTTTTGTTTCCTACTTTTTTAGCATTATTCTGTAGACTTACAGGTTGGTTAAAATCATAGACTTTGAACTTATGCAGCCTGGAGTGCAAGCTTGTTTTTTTCCACAAGTAATCAGGTTGTATTTTCAAGTGTGTAACTAAATATTTATCTTATTTTCTTCTAGCCAAATTAAGTCTTCTGATGCACATTCTGGTAGTTTTTTGTTTTTGATCTTTTTTTTCCTTTCTTCTTCAGTGCATTTATTCTCACTGTGGTGGCATTTATTCATAGATGCCATTTTGGGACTTTTTCAAATAGTTTATATTATAGAAAAGCCATTTGTTTCAACCTAATCTTAAGAAAGCCTAAAAAATGAGGCAAAAAAATCCAACAATATCACTCCTCAACTTTCACCAATTACACATTCTGGGTATGAAAATCATAGACACAGACCTCAGGAGAAAATTCCATAGGTCACAGACCTTTATTTGATTAATAAGTACTGATGTTTTCTCTGAAGTTGCTGTACAGAGCTGCACTGGTGCCTATAGTTTTCCCGTCTTTTCCACTTCAATCTTAATCTAGACTGGTTTGTAGGAATTTTTAGAGAAATTGACAATCTATGTGATATCCATATTGTCTTCACTCACTGAAGCACTTTACTTTCATTGTATTTGTACAGTCTATCTATAGTTTACATTTTCCAGAATATTACTGTGGACTTATTGTGAGTGTCTTTCTCTCTTTAATTTTGGCAGATGTTTGAGGTTCAGGGTACATATGAGAGATATACCTGTTTAACCTATCATTCATTGCAGGTAACAAAGAAAATGATACAGAACAAGGCTGGAGTTAAGGAAAGCTTTAACTGACACAACTAAGGCACTAAAATATCTGACGCTGCTATTAAACTGTTAACACAAGTCCTCACACTAGAAAGGGTTACACAGCAATAAGAGGTATTTTCAGAATTATTCAGAATAGGTAACTCATGGGCAAGAATAAAACAAATAAAGGTTTACCTATTATAATGAGGTAGTTAAGTACTATAGATACAGAATACAGATACACATATATGTGTTGTAAATATTTTTAACTTTTACAAAAACTTTATTAAGAATTTCATACATGCATCTAAGGTATTTTGATCAAATCCATCCCCATTCACTCCCCTCCAACATTCCCCCCCTCTGAAGAGGTAATACTAAAACTTTTTAAGGGTTAGATACAAGCTCCAAATCCATCCCCATTCACTCCCCTCCAACATTTCCCCCCTCTGAAGAGGTAATACTAAAACTTTTTAAGGGTTAGATACAAGCTCCCAAATACAAAAAGTTTTGACATTTTTGGCCTTTGGAAAAGAGTATGTTGCTAACAGGCCCAAGGACATTTTGACTTTTAGCCAAGAAACTGGCTACTTTTCTTTGGGTTGTTTTTTTGTTACCCTAACTTCCTACCACCTATTCTTATCACCATTCTCTGAAGAGGTTACCCAAATTGCTGATAGGGAATTGGGATGACTTCTCTCTAAGGGGAAAAGAAAGTCTTTAAATCATGAATAGGAGATGTTTAGGAGAAGTAAAGGCAAGATTAATTAGCATTACATGTTCTAGACAGGGAACTAAAAAAAAGTCAGAACAGGGCAATTTTCAAATGTTCATATGAGAATCCATTGGAGTTTCTTGGCAAGGGCTTCCAAAAGCATCTCTTTATTGGGTTCTTCCTCATTTTTCGTTTGTCTTCTAAGGCTGGACTAGTTGGCTGGGAAGAGTGGCTAGATATTTATATGTGTTTAAAATATATATATATATTCATAAAAGCTACTATATATATAATGAAATGGAACAAGTTAATTTTAATGCAAACAGCAATTGTAATAGATTATGAAATATCAAATAAGCATAAATTCTTGAATTCATAATAATAGTTAAAAATTTCACGTTCTTATTTTGGGATTGTGAGGAAATTAAATTGTCCCTACTGTTCATAAAATCGGTAAATTAAAGAAAAAGAATCAAGCATTTGTTCTATACCTTTTCCATACATATTGTAATATACGGTAAGGAATAGCTGATGAATTTTGTTGTATCCGATATTATTCTGATAAATGGAAAACAGAATATAAAATCTAAACAGCCATTTTATGCCTTATAATCAGATAATTACTCCAATATTTTCAAAGTAAACATAAAGAAAGACAATTAGTTTTTGAGCTCTTCAAGGAAAAGAGAAACATCATTAATGGTGTATTTTGTCCAAAATATCAAGCGTGAATGTGATCACGTCCTGAACCTGACTAAAATAGAAAGTACTACAGAAGACTGAGAAATATTTTGAAAGGCACTGTGACGACGCAGTCAACAAACACTGCTGTGAAGAGCCCTGCAGGTCAGATTTTCAGTATCTTTAAGGCAGAAATTTCAAAGCAATAAAAGAACTTTGGGAGAACCAATACCCTAAAAGAGATATGAGTCCTAATTGTAAATCTTGACTTGAATATACTATCATTTTAAAACAATCAAGGAAATTTTAGCTATCTAGATATTGACCAATATTAAGAAATTATTGCTATTTTTCTAGGTCAAATAGCGTGTGATAATTGTGTTTTAAAGCCATTTTCTGAATATTCTGTAATGCTTCAAAAGATTCATTTAAGAACAGTTAAAGTAGAAAGGCCATAGGCAGGCATATAAATGACGATTACAGGGCGCTATCTGTGGGTCAGTGATCAATCGTTGGAGCTGGACAATAGTTCAATGTAAGTTCACTGTATCGGTTGCTCTAGTTTTGCGTGATCAAAAATTGTTCATAATAAATAAAAGAATGGGAGAACAAAGGAAAATTCAGTAAGTCCTCTGAAGATTTGTTTGCTGAATCTATTTATTTATCACTTATTTATTTGTAACAAGGTTTCTATATGTAGTCCAGATCAACCTCTGTTCTCAATTCTTCTGCCTCTGCCTCTAAAGTGCTTGGATTGCAAGCATGCTCTATCAGCTCCGATCAATTTATTTTATTAACTTGAAATTGATTCTTCATTTAAAGGCAATAGCTGCTACATTTAGTTTTTCCTTCTTACATTTGCAGCAATGTTGTTTGTAACATGCTTGGTAATGGTTGGTTATAACTATTAAAGAAAATGGCAGAAACTCTTCTAAACTTTGTCTACATAAAAACGTTGCATCTCACGGCATTCTTTCCCTCCATTCTGGTTCTAGTGTATGACCTTTCTCCTCATTTCCTCTTTTTTGTTGTTAGTTTAGGTCACAGCTGGCACTTGATCAAAATGATGGGATGCATTTCTGTTAATCACCTGCCTACAATTTATTTTGTAAGTACTTTCTGATCCCTGGAAGTGAGTATGAGCATCTGCCTTCGGGCCATCTGTTTTTCACAAATGAAGCTACAAAATCTCTATCTAATGGCAGATTTTCACCTCAGACAGAACTTAATCTTGTTCCAAGACCAGATTAGCAGTTCTCAGTAATTATAACCAATGCCTTTTCCCCTTCACTAAGAAACAAAACTCCCCCTATCTAGTTTACCACATGTCCTTGAACTCATACCCTGGCCTTTATTTGTGCATATTCTGCCCCCATTTCCTTCAAATACATAGTGCCCCTGCCGTCATTTCACTCATTATAGACTTAGTCAAACAATTATGACCAAAACCATCAAATATTTATGAAATTTACATTATATATAATTTTGAGACATAATGAAATCCCATATTATTCTACCCTATCATGCCAAGGAAATGGATCATTCTTTTGGTAACTTAGGGAAAAAAAACACAACTCTTCATTTTTTCCTTGTTTCTCTGTCAAAAATCAAGGAACAGACTAGTGGGGTGACACTTGCTCAGGCCTATCATGCAGTCAGAGTATTAGCAAGGTCGGCATTCATCTAGAAGTCTGATTGGAGCTGAAGATTTTGCTTCCAACATGAATTATCACTTAGCTTCTGATAGGAGAGTTCAGGTTCTCAGCACAAACAATTTTCTATAGGCTGCTTTGGTATTTTTTTTAGAAGTTAAGAGCCATAATTTTTATCATATTCTCTTGATCATACAGACCAACTTTGTTAAATGTTGAAAGGTAAGACTACCACAATGTGGGAATCCCCGAGGGCCACCTTAGAAGTTGGTAATGACAGACTCAGCTGACAGTGTCTATTCAAGAAGTTTACTAACTTTTTATTATTTTTATTTTGTGTGCATGAGTGTATTTCCCACATGGATGTACGTGCATCTGTATTGTGCAATTCCCACTGAAGTCACGTAGAGCACTGAATCCCCTGGAACTGGAGCTATGGATATTAACCATCATGTGGGTACTGAGAATCAAACCCAGGTCCTCTGGAAGAGCATCCAGTGCTCTTAACCACTGAGCCATCTCTCCAATCCCAAAGAAGTTTACTTATTCTCTGTATTCATTCATTCATTCATTCATTCATAAGAAAGTATCCCCAAATACAGTGATTTAAACAATACCCATTTATTATTTTTCATAATTCTGTATGTAAACAATTGACTAAGGGCCTTATCTTTGCTCCGTGAAACTGTAGCTGGCCTTCCTCAGTTGAGGACAGATAACTGAAGGTGTGGATGGATAGGGCTGAATTACCCAAGAACCACTCACATATCTGGAGGTTGGTGCGATCTATTGGTTTGGCATCTCTGTATACGGCTCTTATCATCCAGGAGTCAATCCTAGGCTAAGAATTTTCCATGGAAATGGAGGCAGAAGCTACACCAAGTCCTTAAGACTCCTCTAATGTTTGTTTGCCATAACCTACTGACAAAACATCTTCCAAGGTCAACAGAATCATATGGTGTGAGCAGGCTGTCTTTTAAAGTGACGTGATTTTAAGACACATTCTTCATTAACTATCTTTGCCTAATTGTCCTTCTTTGGTTTGCTGGTACATTCCTTAATGGAATGCATTCTACTTTCAGAGAATGAGAAGGACAAGGACAGGTAGATTTTTAAAGTTGTCATTAGCTATTTATTGTCTAATAAATAGCCACGGTAGAAACTACCTGTTATAGTTTGAATATGAAATGTCCACCACAGCTCATGTGTTGAGCCTTTGCTTCCCAGCTGGTGGTGCTATTTTGGGAAGTTATGAAAACCCAGAGGGTCCCTGGGGGTATCTTGTCTGTGTCCTCTTCCTGCCTTTCTGTTTCTTGACATTCCCATCATGAGGATGTCCTGTACAAGAGCATAAAATCAAACAATCATGGACCAAACCCTCTGAAAGACTGAAATGGTGAACCACAATGAATTTGTCCTCCCTTAAGTTGTTTGCTTCAGGTATTTGGTTACAGCAATGTCGAAACTAACTGATGCATTGTCTGAAAGCTAGTATGGAATATTTTTAACCTTTCCCAAACCAGAATTAGAGTTAAAACAGAGTACCAAGCTTCACTGTTTTACTTTTCCTCACAGTTAAATGAAAGTGGGTGTGTCAAGCTAAAATTAACCAGCAAGACTCCCAAAGCAAAAGGTTTTCCCAGACATTTTCCACACTAGATGATTTTCATCATTTCCACTCCATGGAAAAGAGAGGAAATGTCACTACCCAATGATTTTGCCTTTAGGACCATTTTGAACATACTTTTTGTAAAACTTCAGCTACATTACTTTTCTGAGATAGTATTTCTACTCATTAAACTACAAAATCACTTATATAACAGGAAGTAACTGCAGAAAGTGAGTTTAAGCATCAGCCAGTCTGTGTAGATCTCATGTCACAAGACTGACATGATGGTGCTTACTAGCTTTGTCTCTCAGGAAGACAATCCCTCTGTGGATGAGCTCAGATCTTTGATTGGCAGTCTGTAATAGTGAGTCAGTGTTTTCTTACATTCACCCAAATTTCAGCCAGTTGCTTCTAGCAACCCAATCTGTCATAAGAACATCTTCGGCACCCTAAGTTTAGGCACAGAGTCCAGCCGATGCCCTTGGCCTCATTCATCTCTGTTCCTCACTTTGCCCACGTCTGATACTTCATGATGCTCTGGGCATTCTCTTCTCTCCTTTCTCTCCACTCCACATTCGAATCGTATGGTAATGCTGTTCATATTTAGTTCCATTCCCAGATACACGTATCTGTATCTTACCAGGTTTCCTCCTGAGTCACAGGTTCCAAAGGTCACATTCACCAGGTGTACACCTTCTACTTCACATCCAGCAGCTTCCATCAAAGCTGCAAGTCACACCTGTGAAACCAAGATAAAGCACTTTGTCTAATGCAAATTGTAACTCTTTCTTTATAGTCACACCTTTTAATTTTTAGAGCTCAATTTCCAGAAAGATTCTATGTGTTGTTTTTGTTAGTCAATGAAAATTATATAATCTGCTGTTTTCACTTTTCCCCTAAGTGCCAGGAAGCTTAAAGTTAAACTAATGTTCAACCATGATTAACCCACCGACCAAGGGGGATGACACTTTTACTCTCTTCTTTCTAGAATTCCTTCCACTTTTAAAATTTTCTAATTTTATTTTTAGGTTTAGTGTAAATATTCTCTGATCCAATTCATAGTGTTCAAACCATAAGTATAAATAAGATTTTTTAAAATCTGGATTTGGAGAAAGGAGATTTTCCATGCAAGTCCTGTCCTGGAGCATAAATTTAAGGTTCTATGATAAATACCACTAAGTCTATAGTAAGTCAGAAATTTAGCAATTTACCCAGCTACCAGAGGTCCTTGATTGACCCACTTTACTTTTTAGTCAGAAATTACTTACCACATTTAATAAGGTCATAAATCTATCCAGGGACTCCTAAATGATTCAGAATTCAAGATAATCACAAACTGATCAAATACTGGAATCCTCTCATTTAGATAGAGTGGGGCTTTAGAAACATTACTAAAGCAACAACAGGAATTCGAGTACCTACTATACATGAAACATTGCACTTACAATGCATCTCATTTTCCAGCCACCTTGTGTTTCAGTTTTAGTTTTGTGTTTTGAAACAGCGTCTCACTATGTAGCTCAGGTTGGCTTTGACCTCATGGTAATTTTCTTGTGTCACCTGGGATTACAGGTAGGAGCCATCATACCTGGCTCTGAAAGGCTTTTCTCCCTCCTTCCTTCCCTTCCTCCCTCCTTCCCTCCCTTCCTTCCTTCCTCCCTTCCTCCTGTCCTCTCTTCCTTCCTTTATTCTTTTGTTCACTCTTTCTGTGTGCTAGGTTGGTGACTGAACCCAGGGTTTTATGCTTTATAAGTATGTGCCCTACAACTGAGCTATACCCTTAGCAGGTCCTCAGTAGACTTTCTATATTATATTGTATGTATGACTTCTCCAAAATTGCTTTGCTTCCTAGACTCTGCTCAGAGAGCAAAACGCTTGCATTCAATGCTGAATTTTCTCCTGTGTAATTCTTTTGGCTGCAGAACCTAGTTCCACTAGCTTTAGGAAGACTTTACTCCAATAGAACATTAAGACATGGTCAAATTATTCAAGGGTGCCATTGCCTGATCAATTAATTCGAAGGTATGAATTATAATTATCATTTACAACATCGTGTTAATAGAGGCAGTCCTGGGAGTTATTTTCCTGCAACTCGCTGCCTGGATTCTACACATCCAAAGGTGCCTCTTTGGTTGTGTCGTTTGCCTGGTCTCATAAGCTGCAGTCTTTCAATATCCCAGTGAAGGCATGGGGTTCTCTAAGCACTTAGAGAAGAATTAGATAACACTCAGAAGAAATGACAGAGGAAAAAGGACTCTCGTTCTACTCCCAAGGATTCTTTAGAGCATTCTACAGGATACAGCCTTTAACTGAGAATTCTGTGCCTCCTGACAGGATGCTCAAAAGATAGGAGAGCAAAATCAAATGGTGTTTTTAGAATCAGTGTCTCAGTGTTACTGGATTGGCATATTTTGTTTCATTGAAAAAGCATCTATACATTGATGAATGTTTCTTTTAGTTTCTTTTTGTCTTCCTAGTAACCTCATTTTATTACTGGGGTGAGAAGGAATATTTTCTCTGGCAAATTTAAAACTGAATTACCACAAGACAACAGACTTTCATCAGTCTGCAGAGAAAAAAAAAAAGAATTGCTCCCTGCAGTTGGCCTGTGCAGTTTTCTGGCAGTACAAGAAATTTATGGCAGTGCAGATGGAAGAGAGAGTTCAAAGGTTTCTTTCTTTTCAGCAGGAAGGCAATGGCTAATCCACGTAGCATCTTTACACTGATTGAGCAGCCTGAGATGGATTAAGCTTTGGGCTGAGAAAATGAGTTTATATACATAAGGACATTTCTATGAGCCAAGAGAAAAGTCTGCAGGAGAAAAGAGGTGTAACCTGGCTGTATTTACTGTTCTGATTTGCTATCAGAGCCTCATGAGTGAGTTTCACTGCTGTCATTTAGCAGAGCAATGTCCTCAAACTTGGTTTTCCTTTTATTTCTATCAGAGAAGGCGAGCAGATCCAGTTTTATATGAGATGACCCATGAATTCTAGAAAGAGAGATAGTTCTGTAATAGATACTTAGCTCCTTGCTCAAATAGACCTCATCAAATAATACCTATTCAGCCTTATGTATAGGATTCATTCATCCAAGTATCATTCAGACCATGCAGTTACAGAATTTACAATTCAAGACGACTATATTAGTTTCACAGAGATGCTATAACAAATTACCTCAAAATTGGTGACTTTAGACATCAGAAAATTTTTTTATGGTTCTAAAAAGAATTCTAAAATCAAGGTGTTGACAAACTTTCCCAGGGATAGTTTACTGCTTCCCTCTTCTGTCTTCTTGAAATTCCTGGCGTTCCTGGGCCCAAGGCTGCATCACACCTAAGCTCTTGCCTCCAAAGTCTTCTTCTCTGGGTACTCAATATGGGGATACTTGTAGCAGGATTTTTAGGACTTTGATAAATAAGCTAATATAATTTCTTCTTAATTTTCCTAGTTTAAATAGAACAGTAAAACCTGCATTTAATTTCTTTTACTTCTCTCTGTGTGTCTGTTTTTCAGTGCTTTGAACTCACCATATAGCTCAGGCTGATATTCAACTCATAATTCACTTGTTTTGACCTCCCAGATTCTGAGACTATAGGTGTGGCCCACCCATTGCACTGCCCGTCCTTCCTCAGTTTTGTTTTTAAATAAATTCATAATTAGGGTTCTGAGGACTAGGATATAGATAGATATTTTTTTGGAGGGGCACTATTAACTGCAATACAATGACTAATGTGTCCATAAGATTAGTTGCAAAGTAGCTTCAAATATTTTCCTGAATGACATTTTCTTCTGCATTTTGCTTTGATGGGGGGTTGAGCCGTAGAATCTGAGTGTAAGCACTTAGAAAAGTAGAGTATAAGGAACATACGAAGTGTAGAGAATGATTTGATTTGGGGATACACTGGGAGGATCTATTATAGGAAAGAAAACTATATGAAAAATAAGGAAAAATTTACATAGTTATTTTCCATCAGTTGTTCCTGGAAGGGAAAAGCCTCTCAGTACGGTAGTGAAGTCAAAGTAGGAAAACTGCTTCTAGACTGGTCATTCTATTTACAGTGCATCAGAATGACCTCTTCCTGCTCTCCGTGAAGAAAGCAACTTATGATTAGAAATAATCAACCCTCTTCTAATTTTTGTATTTTCTGAAGGAAATTATTGTCAAATTATTTTTAAGATAGTCAAAATGTAGTTGTAGAATATGAACAAGTACCACCCACTCTAGCATTTCCACAGCATATGCTCAGCTCCCAGGTGACAGAGGCATGGAAAGGCAGGATTTGATGCCAAGAGATGGCAAAACATTTTCCTACGAGAATTAGAACTGCACCTTGCCTTATGCCTCCCTGGAGTTTATCCTAAAACTTCACCTAGATAACAAAAAGTGTATTCTCTTTGCGTGTATGTGGCCTACTAAGGTCTGGGAATCAACTTGCTACATTCACTGAGTTGCTGTTTGCAAAGTCACTACACTTCACAACACCCAAATCTACCTGATATTCTCTTCTGAGGGTTATCAGATTATGCATTTACCATTTGTTTCTGACCCTATAAGGAAAAAATTCAATTGTACTGTTCACTGATGATTTTCCCATCACTCATATCAGAGTTTCATGTTCAAATATGCATTTGATCCAAGAACGATGGTCCCAAGTGTCACGGGCATCAAACGTGTGGATGTATGCTCAGCTACCTTTCAGATACCAGTGCTTAAGATGAAAAGGCAATGCTAGTGGAAAAAATAAAATTTGTAAATGCTACTTTGAAAATACACTGAGGATTCTTAATTGATCTCTCTGCGTTTATCAATATCCTCTCCACAAGAGAGGAAGACATGCACATAAGTCTCTTCCACTATTTTTGACATGAATATTCTTGTCTTTTGTTGCTCCTGTTGGTCTGAGTATCAGTGCCAAATAATCAGTGAGCTATGTGATACTTAACATTATGAAAATCTGGGAGAAAGAACCTGGGTATGATGCATGGTAGCATGTGTCTTTTCCATAGGTCATAGCACTACTTGGTACCTATGGAAGTGGTAAGATCACAACTGAAGACACAAGTCAGTAATGAGATGGTGACAGACAACTTCTAAAGATTATTCAACAATGTGATGCTTTTCTAATAATGGGAAGGAATAGACTGTTAAAAAGGGATTCAATTTTAAAACATCAATTTTCCCATTCAATTATTAAATTGGCAGAATCCCATATCCCATGACACAGTCCATATTTAAATATTTTTAGGTATCTCAAACATACTTAATGGGATGGCAAAAGCCCAAGTACCTCTACAGAGCCAGATCTCTCTGGTGCAAGTAGATAACTCATTTGCCAACTCAGGGATTATGTTAAATATCATTCAATATCAGTGTGCTAAAGAAGGGCAAGGATATACAGATGTCTGTTTCTGCAGCTGGCAGTCCACAAAATCTTCTTGGCTACAGTCAATCAGTCCTGCTGCTTATGCAACTCTTCTCTAGTTCCTGCCCAAATATTTCAAGCTAGGCCAAAGTTGGGTTTTTAGAATACTTGCTGTGTTAACTTAGACAAAACTACCTCAGATTCCATTTTTCAGGAGTCCCTGCATGGCATGCATCCCTGTGGCTCTTTAGAAAATATGAGAGAGAAGCTCTTTTCCTTCAGCACTCACAGCCATGTATGCCTAGTAGGATGTAGGATTAAATTGTGACAAGGACTTAGATGTGGGATGATGGGACAGAGGAGTGGAATTAAGAAACCATTTATCAAAGACAGATGAAATTTTGAGACCATCTGCAATGGGGTCAGACAACAAGACACAGCTGTGGAGTCTGAAGGGCCCATCAAGTTCTTATGACTCACATAGGTTCTAGGGCAGGAAGATACTGTGGATAAAAGAATGAGCACATCCACAACACAAACCCATTTCTTAAGGCTCAGGGAAAATCACATAAGAGGGGGCAGAAGATTGTAAGAATCAGAGGACCAGGATGCAACCAACAATTTCAACAATATGGTTTTCTAAACACTCCTAAATAATGAAAACTCAAATTGACATGCCAATGCAGAGAAGGGAAATTTCTCAAGATTCTACCTCTAGATGAGAAGCTATAGGAAACAGAGAGGGAGAATTGGTTTTCTCCAGGGATGAGCCTCCTAATAGGTTATCAAATCCCAAGTGGTCAGCCTTAAATACATGTACATCAGAATGACACCAAATGGACTCAGCAAGTTGTTTGCATGTGTGTATATAATTAAAGAAGAAGTCATGAATTTGAGAGGGAGTGGAGGAGCATGGGAGAAGCTTCGGGTGGAAGTAATGTAAATACCATACCCATGTATGAAATGCTCCAAAAAAAAACATACTTTTTAAAATACACACTGGAGAAAAGACAGCATGCTCAACTGAATAACTACATATAGAAGAATGAAAATAAATCTCTATCGCTCACCATGTGCAAAACTCAACTCCAAATGAATCAAGGACCTCAACATAAGACCTGAAATCCTGAATCTGATAGAGGAAAAAGTAGGCACTAGAACTTAAAGGCACAGGAAAGAACTTCTTGAACAGGACTAGTATAGCATAAATAATAAATCCAAACTATCTGGATTGACAAACGGGACCTCATAACACTAAAAATATTCTGTACAACAAAAAATATCATCATTTGAGTGTAGAGGCAACATTCAGAATAGGAAAACTCCTTTATTAGCTATACTTATGAAAGAGGTTTAGTATTTAGAATACATAAAGAACTCAAAAAACTAAACATCAAAAAAATCAATTAAAAATTTAGACAAGGAACTGAACAGGGAGTTCTCAAAAGATGAAATGCAAATGGCTAAGATCAAAAAACAAACAATAACAAATGCTTGTGAGGATATAGGGAAAATGGAACTCTTACCCACTGTTAGTGGGAGTGAAAACTGGTACAGCCACTATGGAAATCAGTGTGGGGATTCCTCAGAAAGCTAGAGATAGATCTACCATAGGATCTAGTCACATCACTCTTGTGCATGTACACAAAGGACTCTATATCCTACTACAGAAACACTTGCTCATCAATGTTTATTGCTGCTCTATTTGCAATAGCTAGAAAATGTAAATGACATAGATGTCCATCAACTGATAAATTGATAGCAAAAGTATGGTACATTTATACAATGGAATATTATTCAACTGTTACGAAAAATGAAATTATGAGATTATGAAATAAAATTTGTAGGTAAATGGATGCAACTGGAAATACTCATTCTGAGAGAGGTAACCCAGATGAAGAAACACAAATATTGCATATTCTCTTTTATAAGTGGACACTAGCTTTGAATTCTTAGTTATATGTGCTTCAACTGGAAAATCCATAGATGTCAGGAAAGTAGTAAATGTCCATTGGTGGAGGATTCATGGAAGGGGTGGCAGAATGTAATGATATAAAAAGGGAAAGGGAAATAATGGAGTGGGGAGGTTTAAATGGAGTGGGAAATGGGAGGGCACAGCATAAGACAGCATACGGGAAGGGGTAACATTAAAGGCTTTTTAGAGAAAATCATATTGAACTTGAACACTGATGAAGCGTCCAAAGTATATACACATACATTATAAAAATATAATAGATGGGAAATGCCCCTGCTAAACACCATATACTAGTAAAGACAATGGTCAATGGCAGGAATGGACTCCGTATTTGAAGTTGTTGACCAGAGGCCCCATGGACATTCAAAAAATACTGAACATTGCTCTTACCCTGTTCTTAGATATCCACCGGAACTTGACCGTAAGACCCTATTACTGAAGACACTAGGTGTACATGATTTGTAGAACAAGTAGAAATCAAGATGGTGTTGACTTCAAACTATTTTCTCTACTGACTAGCTCTCACAGTGTTGGAAGGTGCTAGGCATACTACTGGAAGAGAAAAGTAATCATCAACCTTGCCCACCTATAAATCCTGCAAGCTACACCTGGGTTGGCAAGTTAAGTTCACTGGTGCAATGGTGGCAGGAATGATATGGTAGTAACCAAACACATTTTGATGGGATTTGAGGCCTACTTCACAAGATGGAGTCCTGATATCAGTCCTAGGAACCTCTGTTTAGACACATCACAGGCCATAGGAGAATGCCTACTAGCATTATTCTACTAAAGAAACATAACATTAACCAACACCTAATGACCTATCATGATGCTCATAGATTAATGCATCTCTCAACTCCTACCAAAGAAGCTTCCTCAAGCACAAGATGGTGATTAGCACAGAGACCCCCAACTGGCAATGTGCAGAGAATGAGACTGCAGAGGGACTATCCATGAATAGGAGCCTTTATCAAACTTCTGTGTCCCAAGGCTCAGGAATCGTTGAAGAAGAGGGGGCAGAATGATTGTAAAAGCTGTAGATGATGGTGGATGACAACAAAGCAGAGTTCTCCAGACAGCTGGTCAGTTACTCATAGACACTCATAGCAATAATGACAGCATGCACAACTGCCTTGTAAGCTCAAGCCAGACAAAATCTCAGCATAGAAATAGGGAAGTGGATAGAAACCCTATCCCTAGCTGAGGAACTGTTGGCAACTGATAGCTTCTGGGAGGGGGAGAATCAGTCTTCTTTAAGGGCGTGATTGTTGGTAGGCAAACTGGGATCCAATGGATGGACCCACACTGAACAACACTTGAGAATACAAATCTGACTCACTAGACCTTAAAAAAATATGAAATAAAATATAAATTAATCAAAATATAGTGTATGAAATTTTCAAAACTTCAAAAAATTTAAAGGACTTCTGCCATAATCATGTGTGTGTTTAACGACCAATAAGTTCTTTTTAATTGTGTAAATTTCTATGAATTTCTCAATATAGAGAAAAGAATTTAAAAATTTAAAAATATAATGTTAATTTCTTGCTGGAGAAATGGATCAGTAGTGAAGCGTACTTCCTCCTCTTCTGGAGTAACTGAGCTTTGTTCCTAGCACCCATGGCAGGTGACTTCCAACCTCCTGTAACTCCAATTTCAGGGGATCCAATGTCCTCTTCTAGCCTCCACGGGCACACACAAACACTTGGCACATACTCACAAGACACACATATTCACATAAAAATAAAAATAAATCTTAAAATCTATGGTACTAATAAACTTATGAAATTCTGAAGCCCAAGAATAACTGAACCCAAGAAATGAAAAATTACTTCTCAAACTGGTTCTGGGAAGAAACAAAAGTAGAAGCAACTTGGTATAGAGCCTTATCAATGGTGGAGGCCAATCACCAGTCAACTCGTCATAGAGAAGGAACTGGGGAAGAGGAAGGAAGGAATTTCCTAGGTAAATGACATGTGCAACAAAAGGCTCATTTAATCAGCATTTGGATCTTTCAGTTCTTGTACAAAGTGGGGAAATATTCTGCCATACTTTTAGAGAATACATGTAAGTTGCTAGAACATGACTGCATATGTTGATATATATATATATATATATATACAGACATACATATATAAATAAATGGTTTGGTTATCTCCAAATTGCTTCCAAATTCATACAATAGACCTTATAAATAGTGCATTTATCTTTAAACATGATCATCTGTGATGAAAACTGGAATGGAATCAAATGTGCAAACAAAATGACAAAACTTGACCTAAAGAGTTTAAATCACCAATACATTCTCCCCCTGTCACTAAAGCTTCCCTTTTTTCTACATCCTCACCAGTATTTTTTATAATTTCTTTTCTCAATAATAACTATTCTTACAGGGCTGAAATGGAATCCTTAAGTAATTGAATTTTATTTATTTATTTATCTATCTATTTATTTATATGTGCATGCATGTTTTGCCTACATGTGTGTAAATGTACCTGTACATTCAGTGACTCTGGAGGCATAAAAAGGGTATTGGATCCTCTGGATCTGAAGTTGCATGCAGTTGTTAGCTGTCATATGAGTTCTGGGAACCAAACCCTGCTCCTCTGCAAAAATGGCCAGTGTTCTTAAATGCTGAGCTGTCTCTCCAGTCACTCCGAATAGTTTTTATTTGCATTTCCCTAAATGCTAATGATGTTGAACACTTTTTAAAATATTTAAATAAAATATTTATTGGGTTGTTTGTCTCCCTCATTGCTGGCTAATGTTCATACTGCAGGAAGGTCAGATTTTGGCACTGGAGGAGAAAAAATCATTAGTGTTCCTACACAGTTGTGAAGCGTGTGTGATACAGTAGGGACCTACCAGGCTAGATATGTCTACTGTTGCAATAGCGGCATGATTGTTTTGAGAGTAATCAAGTGCTTTCTGATTGAATTTGAGATTTGCTCTACAGGAGGGTAATCACGCCTATTCCTACAAATTTGATCAAATATCTATGGCTAGAGATTTCAGAGGACATATAGCCAAGGTGCCTTTTAAATTAATTCATGCTTATACAGGTCTAGTGGTACTCTCAGCCTTAGAAAGAGAAGCTTCTTTCTGCAGTGGATCTTGACTCATAAGGGGTCAAAGTGCTGAGAATAAATGAATGCTGAGTGCTCAGCTCTAAATGGGAGGTCCATATCACACCCTCCAAGGCTCACGGAACATTGTAAGAGAGAGGGAAGAAGGGAAGAAGGGATGCAAAAGCTGGGGGATGGGATGGAGTGCAGTGAAACACCGTCTTGTGGATATGACTTGCCTATTGCACTCAGGAACACACAGAGCAGCTGGGATTGCCTGCACAAGATGACGAAAAATAACGGGCCCTTTAACTTTCATGATGGATAATGCAGTGTTCAAGACTTCCAACCCTCCCTGAGGAGTTCTTGGCAGTTAATGGTTGCAGATGTGTGGATGTACCAGTGTTGTAGTCACTGGTAAGCTGCCCATGTTCTGGTAAATAGACCCTTACCCGTGCTCATACAAGCAACCCTAATTTAACGCAGTGGTAAAAGAAAGAAAAAAATAGACATCAAAGTATGAAGGGGGCTAGCTGGGAAGAAGAAAGTCCTCAGGAGTGGGAGCAAGTAAGAGAGGGTAGCGGGAAATGAATCTGATCATGATATGTAGGAACCTCTCAAATAAATTAAAATCTGAAGATTAAAAAATAGTGTAAAGCAATGAACCTACTTGAGAAGAACATGACATAAAATAAGATAGTGAGGAAAAAATAAACTAAGCTTTTCTTCAATGTAATCACATTTGTCTCTGCTCACCCTTTTAAAATGTGCTAACCTCAAAAAAGTTTTTAATTAACTTAATTTCAACTCAATTACTCTGTTATTAAAAATAAGCTTCACAGCTTTTAAGTTCCAAATAAAATATTATCAATATATTAAGGCTGATATCATCCATCAATTTAGCTGCAAATGAATCTGATCATAAATCACTGAATTGTTTACTCATGGGAAAATTAAACCCTTCCTGCTCTGCATCTTTTATAAATGGACAATCATAAAATGAGTGTAACAATGCATCGGCCCTGAAATGAAGTCAAGAACGTGCATCTCAATATTGTAAGTCCTTTCTGTTCATAAAACTAAATAAAAGTTTGAGGTCTAAATGCATGAAGGAGTGGTCGTTATTAACGGGATTGATGTTGATAAGACTAATCCAGTGACAGGGAGAAATTGATGGCATAGGAGAGAAAAGGAGGAATTGGTGGAGACATGTTTTTGTGAGAGAAAAAAGAATGAGAAAAAAATAGAAAAATTGAAGTTGTACTATATTCATAACTCTGAGAACTTACTAAAAACCTCTGAATTGTACACTGTATGCAGGTAAATTATATGGTATGTGAATTATATTCTAATAAAACAATTGTTCAAAAAGGAAAGAGAGATCCTAATTTAAAACTTGACAGCCTTATGAAACAGCTACAGGGCATACAGTCATTAAAAATTCAGTCATTTTGAATTAATGAACATTAATATTTTAGCTAAAACTAATTTATCTTAAAGAAGTTTATGTTATCAAAAGATTCGTGAAAGGGATTACCTTTACATCTGCTTGTTAATTCTAGTGTGACGTGATATTTAAGTTCCATCCCTACTATATTAAATTATCTTTAAAATTTTGTGATTAGAAGATTCCAAAAGATAATGATCGTCTTGAGAAACAGTGCATACACACAAACTTCTTTTAGGTTTTGTGCTTTCATATTAAAAATTTAGTATTCTTTTTCATTAATTTATTCTAGGCTGTTATTAAAATAATTTGCAAAGGATATTAATATTCCTATTTAATTGAGGTCAATGAATTTCAAAGATCTCGTATAAAAGAAGGTATGAATGCATGCTTCCATTGAGTCACTTGTATGACAAATAATACTCTCCCTGTGGTGTATATATATATTCTTTTGAACACAGTTCCAGACATAAGTTCCCACATACAACAATGTGGGAATAAAGTTTTCTCATACTATTTGGTCAGCATCCACATTCATTCTTTTGTGGCTTTTCTCAAATTCTCTAGTCCCTACCTCTTTTCAAGGATTCCATGAGGCCCTCTCTACAACTACAAATCTGTGTGAAGCTGGGCTTTCCTTAGATACTTATTGCAAAGTATATATCTTGTATTATATATCTCAACAAACAATGCTGGAGAAGATAAGAAAATCTGGTTCTTTCAGATCAAGCAAGAAAATAAAAATATGTATAAAGTAGTAATATAATGCTATTTGTCTTGCTGAGCTTTGACTGGAATATAGAGTTACTGTTCTTAAGAAAGAAAATTATTGAAAGATAAACAGAAATATATATATATATGCATGTTATTAACATTAACATATAGAATAAAATAAATTATTAAATGCTCTGCATATTTTGGTTTTAAGTCCTAATGTGTCTAATATAAAAATGCATATCAAATAATGAAAACTATCTTTGAATTCCCCACAAATTTTTTCAGTGTAAAAGAGGTCCTAGGATGTATATATGGATGAATGGGTACATAGATAGATAGATACCTGCCAAAAATGAACAATTTTCCAATGAGGGCATGACTATCTATATTTTTAGATCCCAAGCAATGTTAAGTTGCAGACCTGCCTGTGCCTCAGAACATGCTTGTTCCTCTCTGACATTCTGTGTTTTCAAATGAGGTCATTTTTAAATGGTTGTTTTTCTCCCAAAGAGTATGCATGCCTTATAAGTTCTCTTTCCAGAGCAACCTGCTCATAGGTGGAAATACAGCAGGACAGCAGCAAAGATAGTGAAAACCTATTCCCATCTCCTTCATTCTTTCCCATTATCTCTTTTATTCATGTGCCAAACAGTCAAAGATGAAAACATTATCCAGAAGCTATAAAGAGCTGAATTCCTTCCTCTACCTACAACTGTGTTTCTCATGGTCCCATGAAATCCAGTGTCTTCCTCTATTCATATAAGATGTTCTGCATGATATTGGAGAAGTTAACCTTTGAAGCCAGTCATTCTGTGCTAGAAGTCTATTCTCTGACATTTAATTCCTCTTTCTGTGGCAAGCTGTATTTTACCTGAGTCTTAGTTCCTGTATTAGCTATCTTGGAGTCACAGGGATAATATGCTGAGTAAAAACAACTTAGGGAAGGGAGGATTTGTTTTGGCTCATGCTTTTAAAGAATTCAGCTCATGATTGCATGACTCTGTTGAGGCAGAACATCATGGTGGCCAGACCACTTGGCAGTGGCTGTTCACTCCATGAGGACAAGAAGCAGAGCGGGCAAAGGGGACTGGGGATCCAGCATCAAAGTCATCCCTCCCAGTGGCTTTCTTCTTCCAGTTAGTAAAATTTTCCAGAACTTCCCAGCAGCATTACCAGCTATGGATCATGCCATCACAATGTGAGGCTGTGGGGAAAAATTTCAGTTCTCTTCTCTGTTAAAAAAGGATGATGGTCCTCACATGGTAACTAGGAGCATTCCATAAGCTTTGAAGTGCAAGCAAAGAGCAAAGGTCAGCATCCCAGCTTCCCATGTCCCTTAAGAATTCCTCCCCTACGTGCTCTTCTCTCTTCCTCCTCACATATGTATTGAGAGCAGAACTGGAGAATTCTGGGATTTTGTGCTTGTTGTTCTCACATTTTCTATTTGTTTGGTGGGAAGAAAGAAATGAAGATTTATGATCACTTCAGAAGGGTCTTTATAAATGTCTAAGATGAAGTATGTCTTGCTTCTTTGATGGGTAAGGTGCAAAATATTTCTTTTGTTCTATTTTCTACCCAAAGAAGTATTTAAATAGGAACAATATATCATGATTTTATTATCAGGAGGCTCACAATAGTAGAGAAACTGACCTGAGTTGGCTAGGCCTCGAAGGTGGACCACCATGGCTTCCTTTCCTCTAGTTCTCACACACCTTCAGCTAGTAGTGGGACCAAGATAGGGTGATTAATGCATGATATATGCAAACCTTATGCCACATTTATGAAGTGACAGGATAATATTCTCTTGCAGATGAACAAAAAAGAAATTCTCAAACAGGTGGTTTGTATATCATGCAGTTCTTTAAATTGTCCTTGACTCTCTAGTCACAACATATCAACTATCTCTGAAAGTCAAGTGTGACCTACAAACATGACAGTTTTAAAGTAATAATTATTAAGTACAAGAGGCTTAAATAAGTAAAGAAATTATCATAAACATCAAAGTAACTTTTGATATTAGTGAGGAAAAGTTCAGGTCAAAGAGTCTCTAGGAAAATAATATAGTAGCCTACAAAACTCAGGAGAAATGTTGAAAGAAACACATGCATCATCAGAAGCAATGTCTACAGACAGACTAGAAGACGAGAGAGCCTAGTCAGTTTCACAGTTGGTTTAAGCAGGGTACAAATTCAGGGAAATTTTCACCTCTAAGCCAATCTTTCTAATGAACTGCAAGTATAGAAATGAAATAAAGTAGTGAGTGAGCACGCTCCTCTCTGTGAGGACTTCATACAGGTTAGTGAGGCAGGAGGCCTCCAGCTCATTTATTTTCCTACCTAATGGCAATAACTGATGCTTATGGAAGCTTTTCTAGGGATAGTTTATTCCTTTAGCCCTCATGAGGCATTAGCAAAGCATTTTTGCCTTATCCTCCCTACCATTTCACTACCAACTGCACTTTAAATAAAAAGCATCAAGCTTTAGGCACCCAAATCCATGTCGAAGGAAAGTAAAGCGTTCCTTGTCACTGGAAAAGAATGTAAGAGAACAGAACGTCCATGGCAGAAGACTGAATGAAACACCGTAAGTGCATTCCAAATGTTCCTTCTTCCAAGGAATTTATGGAACATTATATAAAACCACACCAGATACTCCACATCCTTTCCCATTTGAAAATGGGTGTTTTATTGAAATTATTCCCACTTTTCAAGAAATTAAAGGTCTATAGTCTATGAAAATAGTTCACTCCTTTGCGTTAACTTAGGAAAACTCATAGAATCATGCCAGAAAAAGAGGAGGAGAAATTTGACTTATTGCAGGTTGATGGCATTCATTTGGGCTTACAGAAAAAGCATTTTCCTTTATCCAGTGTCCACCTTTAACAGCAGCAAGATTTCTAAGAAAAGAATCATATTCTGGTAACTAATGCCACATCTGACCTTGTAGTGACTGTTTATGTCAAAGTCATTCTTGTGAACTGTGAGAGTAGCCAGGAACAACCAATACATATAATTAAATGAAGCATACTCTTCTTAGAGCAATCACAGATTTCTCAAGAGAACTTTATGCTAAGCCTGATTTCTATTATACTGTACAGCTTCTCTCCATTAATTAGAGAAACTCATGATGCATATGTGTTGGAGGCCAAGTCCTAAGCGTACCCCTGCCCCAGTTTGAAACAACCAGGTGGCCTTGTAAAAACATGTTTTTCTTGCCCTGATTTACTACATTTTACTTCCTTATCTTGTGAAACCACCAGGGCTCATGACTGTAGTAGAAATTCCCCAGCAGGGCCTTGCCGCCTTCCACTCCCCCCGCCTTCTCTCCGCCCTTTACCTTCCCCCACCCTCTGCTTTACTATATTAACACTGTGTGATCACTCAATAAATGAGACTTGATCAGAATACTGTCCTGTCTCCATTTCTTCGTGCCCCCTGTCTATTCATTCCTCCAGGTTCAGTCTCGGTGCCCCACGCTGTTGTTCCGTGGGTCAGGGCACATATGTTCCTGACAGGTCAACATCTGGACCCACCTGCTCACAACTTTCCAAGCGGCAGCATTCAAAGGTTCCATAATCCTACCTGAAGAACTATTGGCAACCAATGACTGCTGAGAAGGAAAGAGTAAGCATCAGTTCAGGATGAGACTGTTGGTAGGTTGACCAGCTCCAGTGGATGGACCCACTCTGAACGGCATTTGATGACACAAGTTTAACTCTATAGGCCTTCATATATATAACACCACACATGACTGGGCAGGGATAGTTGGGGAGGTTCAGATAAGGGAGGGACTCTAAATTCACTCAAAATATATTGTATGAAATTTGCAAAATTGTAATAATGTTAAAAAGAAAAAAGAAAAATCATGACAAATGTTACAAGAATAAAATGTGGCACTAAAGATTCTTTTTGACAAGGATAGGCTTAGTTATAAAGCAATAAAATAGCCCCAAATTTTCAGTGCTCTAGCAAGATACAACATCACAAATCTGCCAAGAGTCTGGAGTCTGACACTCCTCTTAGGTTGTATCAGTGCTTTGCTTTCATGGCCATTGATGCATGGGAGGAAGAACCTAAAAGTCAACAAGTGTTAAGCAAACTTAAACCAGTTAAAAACACAGCATAGAACTGGGGAAATGGGCATGGGGTCCCAAACATGGCTGAGGAACTATTAGCAGCTGATCAATGCTGGGTGAGGGAGAGTTGATCTTTAAGGGGGTGATGCTAGATAAGTTGACTGGATTCCAGTGGATGAACTCACACCGAGGGACAGCTGAGCACACAAATTTGACTCGGTAGGCTGGTAGGCCTTAACATATATGACAGAATGCATGCAGTCTAACAGGTTGGAGGCTCTGGGAAGGTACAGATAGGGGAGGGGGTTTAAACATGGTTAAGATGCATTGTATGAAATGCACAAAATTCAATAAAATTAGTAGATGTGGAAAAAATTACCATTGGAATCTACGTGATGACTTTATATCCATGCTCAGATGCCAAGGAGCTCAGAAAGTAACCAACTGTGACTAGTAATAATCAGATATATAGAGATTAGAAACACACGTGCAAACATCTTAGTGTCAATTGCATTAAAAATGAATTTTTCTGTATGAAACTGTGTATTTTAATAATGAAATGAAGATCTTTTTTAAAGGTTAAAACCTCATTTAATTTTATGTCTTATAGGGTTTATACTGAGTACAATATTGTATAACTGTAATAATTCAACTGTAAACCTAAAAATTTACAGTCTTCTATGAAAGAGATGCATCATAGCTCTGGAAATTGTTAATGAATATGTCAATGCTGTTGTAATGAAATGCTTCTTCTAATTATGTAGTTATTAAATAAATAGTTTTAAAAAAGACTATGGAGATAAAAAAATTAAGTGTTGCAACTCAAAAGTTTCATGTAGAATATCCATTCATTTTTTATTCATCAGTCCAGTGATATGTCATGCTGAATTGGAAAGGGACAGAAAAATGAGAAAATTCCATGCTCCAGGCCGGGGAGGAGAGATTCAAATATTAGACATAATGATAGGAATGACAAAGTCTGAATTAACAAAATGATGATTAAATTGGTAGAACAAATGCATCATCAGAGAAGTATGGAGATTATCGACTTGAAACAAATTTAAGCTCTGTTTAATCAACCAATCTTTATGCTACTCTTATAAGTAACTTCTATATATGAATCAGCTTACTGATTTGGTTGACCAACCAATTCAGTTAAGGCTTCATTTCTATCACAAGAGATTCCTTAGGAGGCAACAGAAAATGCCAGATCTTTGAGGCTAGCATTAATTGTAAACCTCATTCAGGGTGCCTCATTTATTTCACAAAAATAAAACCTCATTAATAAATGTATTTCAATGTTCTAACTTCCTAAAGACTTTTCTCCACGGGCATATTATGCTATTTATAGTTTAGCATACCTGTTTATTAAGAGTAATAGAAATTTCCTTTTCAGAACTACTCAAGTAAGAGTCTGTAAAATACTGGCTTTGGAACATTTAGCAAATTTTGTGACTCTCATATTTCTTTCTCAGAGTGATACCTGAACATCCCATATTATCTTAGTTCAAGGGCAAGTTGCTAATAAGCATAAGTTGATTCAATTTATTTAAAATGAACTGCATGAGTGACCTGAATAGGATGTCCTATTTAATGAAGGCAGTCTTACTGCATTTCCCCGTTCACAGAACTGCAGAGAGGGCTGCTGTTGGTGTGTGGGCCACAGGAACAGGGAGGAGGGGAGGAAATGCAGTAGTGCCAGAGCCATCGATTCCACAAAAGTCTCCTGGTGTGAACCTGATAACATGGGCTGAGATTGGTGAAAGGCTTTCAGTCCTCCGTGTAAGGGGCGGTGAAGGGAGGTCAGGCCAAACCAATCAGTACAATGTATTCAAACATCTGTAGCTTCTTAGGACATTTAATGAAAATTTCCATATTAGCCTTCGGTTTTACCAGGGTATGCATAATTTTCTACTCAATTTATCCCTGATAGGTTACAGACACAAAGGCATTTTTTTTCAATTAGGTTCTCCATAATGTAGAAAAATGGAAGATTTATCATGTTTTGTATAAGGTAAGACAGAGTGGACCAGAGAGAGAATAATTTTAAGGCAAAATGACAACAACCCAAAATAAAAATAAATAACAAAACTGGAGAGGTGGTTGAGAGGATAAAGTACTTGCTGTACAAACATGCAGATCTGAGTTCAGACCTCTAGTGACCAACATAGAAATAGGGCCAGCCTCAAACCTAGGTGATCAGGGGTACAGACACATAGACCCAGGGGATGTGATAGCCAACCAATCTAGTTGACTTGGCAAGCTCCAGGTTCAGGGAGAAATATTTTCTCAAAAAATAAGGTAGAGAGGGATAAAGGATGAAGTCTGTGGATGGGGTAGGGAATAAGAGGAGCGTGTAGCAGCAGATTAAACAAAACTAAGGCTCTACCAAAAAAATTTATGGAAACCCACTAGTTAGTAAGCTAATTTCAAAATACAACTTTAAAAAATGGAGTTTGAATGAAATTACTCAGCCTTAGTAGACATGTTGCTCCCAGAAGGTATGGATAATAAAATAAAAATCACAGTACAAGGTATGGGATACCACCCTAGTAGTTGTTGGTCAGAGAGACCCCAGAGGTCTCCAAAACAACCCAGGCTAGTGCCATTGCCCCTGGCTACCCACCAGGGTAGCTTACTACATGGTAAGCATTGTTGAAGACACCATACACCTTGACTGCAGGACATAGAGAATGCATTCTCAACATGCCCACGGAACTTCTCTCCTGGTTAGCTTTCATAATGCTAGAGTTGCTATGCATGCTACTTGGGGAGAGAACTCATCAATAGTCTTACTCAGTGCTAGACCCTGCCTGTTGCAATACGAAACTGCCAGGCAAGATGTCAACTGACTCAATAGTGGCACAATTGTTATACAGTAGCTTTATGATTAGATTTGAGGCAATGTCCACAGGAGGGAATTTCATGCCTGGTACTATAATCCTGGTCAGAAGCCCAGGATTTGAGAGATCATAGGCACTAGGGCAGAAACTGCTATTGTTATTTTGCTAATGATCATGCTGGTAAATTGTCCTCTAAATAATCATGCTTATACCCATAGATCTGAGCTGCTCTCGAGCTTAGTCGTAGAGTGCTTTTGTGCAGTGGACAACAGACAATGGAGAGATGAATAACTGCTCAAAGTGCTGAGAACAAAGAAGCTGAGCACTGAGTCTTCAATGGACACCTATATCAACCCCTTCCCACCAAGGCTCAGGGAATATTTAAAAGAAAAAGGGAAAATGTAAGAGCTAGAGGATGGGGAGGAGTGTTGTGAAATGCTGTCTCCTGGACACAACATTGATGAATGCAGTCATGAATTAAAGTAGCTTCAGTTACCTGTATAAGCCCTATGCAAGATAACAGCCTAGCACTCCAGAGGCAGAGGCAGGTGGATCTCTGTAAGACTGATGCCAGTTGGTCTACACAGTAGATTCCAGGGTATCTGGGGCTACAGGGAGATACATTAAAAAATAAAAACAAACAAAATCATAGCACCAATAATTCTGACATAAGTAGGTAGGTGTTCTCTGGGCCCCACTTCCTTACTGAGGAGTTATTAGTGGTGGATAGTTGCTGGAGGAGAGAGAATCATTCCTTTTTGAGGATGTGGCCACTGGTAGTTTCCCAGGCTCCAGTGGATGCCACGATACTCATGCACATATATGCTGCACTACCTGGACTTCTTGGGTTATTCTTAAAAAGATATGAAGTTTAGGGGGGGAGTAGGTGAGAAGCAGGAGAGAAGAAATGGAATATGATTATATATATAATATTTCATTTTATACATGTATGAAATTCTCAAATACAAATAAAAATTTTAAGATACTTATAAGGTAGTGGGTGATTGACAGAACACTCTAGCTGATCTCTAGCCCCCATATGCACACATGGGTGCACACACACACACACACACACACACACACCACAAAACTAGTAACCCTAAGCAAACTTCTTTGAATATTTATTGCACTTTTTATTTTTCATAAATTTTTAATATTCATCAAAATGCATTAATAGTTCTGTTTGACTTCAGCCTAAGGAGTATTTACTAGTAATTTCATATCAAAACTGGAAAGTCTACCTCAGCCACAGAGTTTTACTGGGTTCAGGAAAGAAACCTGTTACCTTACTTAAGCACTTAAGTGTACGTTTAGCTACTGAAACTTTGCTTATCAAAGGGAATTCAGAAGAAGTTCAAGACTTGCCTGGAACACAGGGCATTATGATTTTGAGTCACAATGGAGAATTCTGATTCTTAGACTATAGATTAACCTTTTTAAACTTTTAATATCAAATTAAGTTATGAAACCTCTACAGTGGGAGCAGGAATTGTCATTAACACCCACTTCCTAAAGGAAGATGTAACTGTGTCCTAAGCTATCTCTGGACATAGATACCCATCCAAAATATCGTGTGTGTGTGTGTGTGTGTATGTGTCTGTGTGTGTGTGTGTGTGTGTGTGTGTGTGTTGTGAAGGCTTGTTTGTTCAGCGGTGGGCTGTGGCACACATGCCAAAGTGCTCTCTGAACCACAGCAAGGGTGGGCTGTTCCAGCTGCTGACCAATGTGAGGGTCTGTGTGAGCATGAGACGGGGCAGGGCTCCTCTCTGCCCAGTAAAAGGGACTGTGACGGCACCTGCTGTCTACCTAAGGCTATGGATTTTGATTTGTATTCCTAAATTCCCTTCCACTAGGATCCTTATTCCTAAGCTTGGAAATAGTGCATCATAGGTAGAATTGCTATCTATAATGATTCTCATTCCAATGTCATGTAGATGTGCTTTGATTGTTTCTGTATTTAAGAATATTGTGATTTTCCATTAAACTATTCTAGAATTCTACCCTCATAAATTCTCATTTAATGGGGTAGATGGAAGTCTTTGAAATCAGAGACAGAAAAAAATGGAATTCTTTCTACTGTTCTAGATCAAATAAAATACAAGTGAAATTTCAGAGATAAAATAATCCTTCATACATGATGTTGAGAAAAACATTAAAAAATGAAAACTTAGACATGAATTTAATCACTTCTTGGCATGAATAGTGTGAAGATTTCTTGGATATGATAGTTGGCACTCTTCTTCAAGTGATCCAGGAGTTCACTAATCAGACCTATGGTCCTAGCCACTGCTCAGTTCTGCACTGAGAAATATTTTGATGGTGAAAATCAAATAAAGACTCTTTGTTAATTCCAAACTTTTTATTCTACAGTGAAAGTCAAGAAGAATTTATTTCGGTTTAAGAACCAAAATAAATAATGCTGAGCGTTACAGTGTGAAAGCAAATATATATTTGAGAGGAAGTGAAATAGAAAAGAGAAAAACTACAGTAGACAGATGCAGAGATACTCTGACATAATAGAGGCATGATAAAGGCAAGTAATAGAGATAGGGCAATAAGATAAGCATTTGGGGAAAATGGGGATAAAGTGAGTTAAATCCTTGTCTTTCATAACAGTGTATCAACAGACTTCATGCAAAGTTAATAAATCAAGAAATAATAGATGTGTTATATAAAAATAAGGAGGTAAACAACAGAGAGAAAACAGAAGCAGAAACTGAGACAAAGGGTAAGAGATGTATCTTAAATTCTTAAGATTTATATTTTAAAGTCCCACACATAATTTTGAAGGAAAAATCTATAGAAAGAGGTGAAGAAATGATTAAGAAACACATATTACATTGATTTACAGCACAATCCATAGCAGACAGCATCTATTCAAAACACTGATGGTACAGAGAGCTGGGGGTAGAGAGAAGGCTTTTTTGCAAACACAAACTGCCAGTCAGCTCTGGACACATACAAAGAAAGGATGGTGACTGGGTGGACATGGAAAGAAGGGATGTCTGAGCCTGGAATCCAGGTTTTGCCATTCAGATTATCAAACATGGTCTCCCAAATGCAGCATTGCACACAGAAGCTTAAAAACTCAGACAGATACACCACAATGTTTATAGAGCAGCTGTGTTCTGTTCGGGTTAATTCTGCTTAATCAAGAAGACACGAGTCACACATGCAAATCAAGTAATTCATGTAATTAAAAGAAAATGAACTTGGGGTAAACAAGAGGATGGGCCCTTCAAAGGAGGTGAGCAGGAGTCCAATGCAAGCAGTTTCACTTGATGGAACCCACTAGGGATTACTTGGAAGAGCAAAACCAGTTGAGAATACAGACATTGACAGAAGCCTATAAAGTCAAAAAATGAGAAGAATGCAGGGGTGGAGGGTACACTGACAAACACACGTCTTATTTTCACCAGTGTATGTCTAAAATTAGCATTTTGACCAGACATGAATGAAAGCAAGCAGCCATAAATGTACCAGTGGTTTCTGACACTGACACTCAAAGGAATTTCAGTTGATTTGATTTGACATTGCATCAGTTTGTACTGCTGTCTCAAGATAATGGTTTGCACAGCAGACACTGCTTCTTCAGTATCACAATAGTTCTTAAATTTACCACTATATCTTATTGTTCAATGTGCTCACAAATAATTACATGTTATTCAAGTCGAGACAGGGTTTTTAAAAATGTTTTTATTACTGTATTTCTGTAAAGTCGGTTTCCTTTAGAGCCCTGTGTTTTAAATATTTAAAAATTAATGCTGAGCAGAAATTCATAAGCTCCAAAATTTCCAATGGGTTCATAGCATTGAAAAAGTTAAGAATTTCTGGAGTCTCATTAAATCCATTCGGAATGTAATTGGTACTCCAATAACGTTCATGCACCAGAGGGCAAATCCATAGTCCAGTCATTGTTGCAGCTCTCAGGTTTCAGCTGGGTAAGGTTGATTACTTTTCTCTTCTTCTAGTTTGTCTTTTGATTGGTATACAGTCATCCCAGTTATTAGGAATCTATTGCCTCTGCAAAATCTCTTCACTCTTTCCATATAATACAGCCCAGTCATGGAGAAGGTCTTGAAAGTGAAAGATTTTTCAAGGTCTTTCCGCAAGGAGTGGACATACTGGAAGGTGCCTTACCAGTCTTCTTCCCACACCACTTCTCCATGTGAGTTGATAACACAGAGTGTGAAGCAAGGACAGAGCTTGAGGCCACTTTCCCATCACAACCATAGTTCTAGTTTAAACCCAGCTTTAATGCAATGGCATTTTTCACTTCACCAGGTGACTGATGATGCATTTTACCTAGCAGCCAGCATCTGGCATTCAACCTCTAGCAATGCTTTTATGTTGGTAAATAACTCATCTATATTTATTGAGTATTTATTGAGCTTCCCTGAGGAAGGGATGCCTGAGTGGCAAAGTGAAGCAAATACTGTAGTTATCTGAGGATGGGAGAAAGGTAAAGGAATCATATATATCCAAGGCAGAAGTGAGCAAAGTTAGCAAGTGAGAACAGGTGATAGATGCAGAGATCAGGGAAGAGCGGGTTGGATTAGAACTACTATTACCCTAAGACAATGCATGCATCTCTGTAAGGTGGATTCTGACCTTCATTTTAGACACTCAAGAACGAGGTGAAAGGGTAATGGAGAGGGGAGGCAGTGAGATTTATGGTGCATCAGGCTGTAAAGAAGTCACTGTCACACTGCTATAGCAGTGTGCAATCTGTGATCTCAGAGCAATCTGAGATGAAGGGGGCATTCTTTATCTGATTGTAGACTAAAACTACATGTGGCCAGTGAGCACTTAATGGCTAGCAACAGTAAGAAACTGAATTTTCTGTTGTACTTAATTATAATGCTAGTTGTCAAACTGGGCATGATAGCTGACAGCTGTAATCCCAGCATTCCAGAAGCTGAGGCAGGAGAATCATGGGTTCAATGCACAGCCCATTTTGTCTTTGTAGAAAATTAAAGATCAGCATACATTATATAGCAAGGCCCATTCTTAGCCTCTCTTCTCCTAAAAACTCTTGTTTTAGGATGAGGGACATAGCTCAGTGATGGGGCTCTTGCCTAGTTTATTCAAGGCTCTGAGTTCCATTCACAGCTCAAAGAATAAAAAAAGAGTAACTATATAGAACTAGTAGTTGTCATCTTGGCTAGCATGGAGCACTAAAGAAAGCAACTGTGTGTTGAATTAATTGTGAGAGACACTATAAAGAAAACGGTGTGGCATGGAAGAAAGTACAGAGAGTGATGTGGACAGGGCTTGTTTATGACTGAGGATGGAGAGAGGGATGGGGGACTGTCAAGAATACTAGCTCTTACAGTATCAGAAGATACTATGCAAAGGGAGAAAAAAATCAATCAATGATCTTACAAACAAAAACAATGACCAGCCCAGCAAATTATCTCTATTGGTCCAAGAGCGGCACTTTTATCTTGGGAGTAATCAACAGCTGTCTTATTGGACTTCAGGCCTGCTCAATGGAAGGGAAATCATGAGGTGTACTGGAAATGCCGGGTACACACGGTAATGCCAAGTACAGGAAGAGGAAAAACCTTCTTCTGTCACTTCAACAGACCAACATAATTTGTTACTGTATTCTAAATATCTATGCTTATATTTGTAGACAAGCATATCTCTCACCACTCATTAAAGACGTTTCCTTTTGCAACAGATGGAGGGTGTTACAAAGTCCCCAAACTGGTCAAATGCAATGATAGGTGCCTGCGAGGTGTCTATCCCTAAGTGACACACCTACAATGCAACCTCTACACCTAAGGCTCATGGAACATTGCAGAAGAGGGGGTGGAAAGAACATGAGAGACAGAAGAACAAGACAACTGCTGCTAGGTGGTGTATTCCAGACATGATAGGGAAGCTACATCAATGATCTTTCTTGTAAGGACTAGAGAGATGGCTCAGAGGCTAAGAGCACCTGGCTGTTCTTGTAGAGGACCCAGGTTTAGTTCCCAGCACCTACATGGCAGCTAAGGATCATCCATAGATCCAAGAGAATCCGTTGCCCTCTTCTGACCTCCACAGGTATTGCATGACATGGGTGCACTCAGACAAGTCATCTCCCTGAAGGGCAACTTGCCCTGTTAGATCAGGGAATGAATGAGTACACAGCCTTTAGGGAGGACTAAGACAGAAAGGAAGTGGAAGAGTTGGAATCTTTGGAAAGCATAAGCAGGCTTGGAGAAGTAGATGTTGCCTACTTAATGGTGATGCCTAAGGCCTGTGCTTGGCTCTGGTTTGCCCCTCAACATCCTCTGACTAAATCTTCAAGAGCCCAGAGGCTGATTTGCCTTGGGTTTGACCACACCACACAATGACTGCTCAGCAGCAGGGATAGTGGGTGTCAGATGGCACAGGAAAACTGGGTCCAGATCTGACAGTTGGTGGGTTGGAAGGGTGACAGCATTCTTATTTTCTCAACAATAGAAACTGCCCCTGTCCCTCCAAACTGCTTGGGCACCCAAAGGAAAGACCTCTATATTTGCCTCTTTAGAAGCTCTTATTTAGACTAAAATTAAAGTGTCATTGCTGCAGTAATATAACTGAATTCAGACAACTGGAAACACTGAAAATACAATCACATTAAACCTTCACTAATGAATCGAGTGCATCTATCCCACCTGCTTGTTAAATGTCATATTAAGTGGTCAAGTGCCCTTCCAAACTCTACAGTGTGCCTGACATGCCTGACTCAGCTCTGCCCCAGCAAGGAACTAACAGTAAGTTTGGAACGATTCCACTTCAGGTATCATTGGGAGATGGAAAGCCATTTAAACTGGTGCTATCACTGTGATGAAAGGGAAAAAGTACATCTATATTTAGAACCTGTTTTGAAGATTTGGGATTTACAGGGGAATAAAGACAAGGCTTTGTTTTGTGGAGGCTAATATGGTGACAGGTCTGAGAGCATACACGTTTTAAAATATTCTGATTCTAAAATACAATGACTCTTTCAGAGTAGTGAGTCATGGCTAAGCAAACTTCCTCTTCATCATAAATAGTTTGCTGAGTTTCAAGTATTATGTGACACTCTGGGGACAGAGACTTCAACAAATGGTTTACATTCCCAGTTGGGTCTTGATTGGAAGATAAAAAGATAAAAAAAGATATGTGCTGTAGTTAAACAAGATGAAGAAGAAAGGAGAGAGGAAGGGAGGCGGGAGGGAGGGAAGAGAGACAAGAAAATGGGGAAAGTAAGTTTGGAGTCTTAGCAAACAGCTGGTGAGATTCGATTTCTTGTCTTTTCCTGCACTTCGGATGCAGCTGACATTGCGAAGCACTGACAGACTTTCCTCAAGCTAATGTTTTCAAATGCATCAAGTGAAGTGCGTAAGAATACGAAGTAGAAACTGAATTTTAGTGAAAAACCAGGCAAGAGAATTGCCGTGCATTCAAGGCCACTTGGGACTGCATAGTGGTTTCCAGACCAGCCTGAGCTATAGTCTCAAGACAAAAAAAAAAAAAATTAGCATTAATGAAAATTACCTGGTCACTATAGAGTAAATAATTCATGCCAGTACAGTTTATTGTCATCGACATTGACTAGATTAATTTGATAATTGTTAAACTTCATTATCATTTTGGGGGTTTCAAAGAATTTGACAACCATGAAGGAGAACAAAGCTTTCTATAGAATTTTGAAATCAGAGAAGGCTGGAGGAAGTGTAAAAACCTCTTTAATTTTAATATTGCATCTACAGAGACAAGAATATCCACAATACACAAATATATGCAAGTAGTTTTCTCATTAGCATATTGACCCAGGAGAATGGACCTGGAAACAAAATAAAAGCAGAAACCAGAGGGTGGTTTTTAAGCATCGGGAAGAATGAGATACTGGCTGGCTGCCTGGTGCTCAGGGGCTACCTCCTACAGTATTTTTCTACAACATGGGGATATGTTTGTTGCACTAACCCACTGTTGTTTGCCAAGCAAAATCCATTTCTCAAGAGAAATTTAAAGCCAGCCCACCTATGGAAAAGATCCAAGTGACAGTTTCCTCTGAGTGATTTTATTTTATTATGCTTAAGGAAATCTCCAAATATAAAACCACATTTAGTAGCTTTTGAAATAGTGCTTATCATTCCCACGGAAGATACTTAGGCATATGAAATAATTTAATCAAGTCAATGGTCATCTTGCGCCAGGTGCTCTGCTATGTGGCAAGAACATGAATACAAATATGAAATATATTTTGTGCTATAAGGGCTCAGTATTTGGTTGGAATTCATTGAATCTGGAGCTCACCTGTTCATTATTCTTTCAAAGCTCTTTAAGCTTCAGTGGCTATGCTCACAGGAAGGAAAAGTAGAAGGCAGAACTTTAGAAGTTTGAAGATGAAGACTTCTTGGGTTTCAAGATCCTAGAGAAGAAAGAAAGGCTGTTTTTCCCAAGACAGCAGTGAAAGGAGACAGAAGAAGCCAGGCCCTTAGCATCACCTTTTGTGACTGGGATTTGGGGAAGAGAAATAAGAGCCACAAAGAAGTCTAAGAGAAAAAGTGGAACAACTGTGAGGCCACAAAGATGGTGAGCCTGCCTTCCCTCTCCTCAGGAAATTTCTCCTATATGCTGGAGAAAGAGTCACATTGTGTATGTAGACAAGTAAGGGCCATGATGACCTACTTAAACAACCACAGGCTGAGAACCACAGCAGCTCATGTTGAGGTTTGTAAGGCACAGGAACCATGAGCATTGGGGCTCAGAACCTCATTTCCTGAACTCTTTGAAGGAGAGAGAAGTTTCAGGGAATGTCAGGGTCACATGAAAGGTCAGCACATAAGCACTTTTTCTGGAACACTGCTCTTATGTAATGTGCAGTGTTCCTCAGTGAAAACATGAAATATGTGATGCTAGAAATAGACTCAACAAAAATATCAAAACCAGGGGCTAGAGGGATGGTTCAGCGCTCTTGCAGAGGACCCAGGTTCGATTCCCAGCACCTACATGGTTGTTAACAACCATCTGTAGCTCCAGTTCCAGGAGATCTGATGTCTTCTTCTGACCTCCGCAGGCATTGCACGACACAGGTACACTTACACACATACAGGCTATATACTCATACACATAAAATAAAAATAATAAATAAAATACTTTTAATAATATCAGAAACAAAGAATGGCCAATTGTGCAGCAGGCTGTAAAAAACTGAAAGTGGAGGATGAATGTGTACCTTACATTCTCATATCGTGAGGATATTTGGCTCATTACATGCCAGGCACCAGCCTCTTTCTTCTAGGTTACACGAATCACCATCCTCCAGGTTCCATTCCTAATGAAATGACTTAAACGGAAGGGTTTTCCCAGGGGAAAAACTGCTTGTGGACTTTATGCCCTCAGGAAACTGGAATGCAAGATGCTCTTAGTTTGTGGTCAAGGTCTTATATCTCTAGAACCTTAGGAAATAATGCAGTGTTTGAGGAAAGTGATTATGAATTGCAAACCATAAGCAGGTCACCACACACTGGCCACTGAACTTCCCGGATGATTCACACGGTGAAGGGAGCTGAGGTTGAAGGAAAACTGAAGGCCTAACCATATTGCAATTTTTTTTTTCTGCACAGTACTCAGAGTTCCAACGGCAAGCAGATTCCTAAATCAGCTACATAATGCCAAGATATGCATATACTCACCCAACCTACACACATAGTACACACCACACACACACACACACACACACACACACACACACACACACACCCTACTTATTTTCTCATTTTTTCTTAAAATATAAAGAAATTCTAGTTATATGGAAAAAAAACAAAACCTTTTAACAAAAAGGAAAATAGTAAAGTGTGTTATATGCTGCCTTGCAAAGAAAGAAAACCTATTTTTAGACACTGAATTATCATTAACAGAAGGCAGAAGGTGGCAAAAACAACAGCAGAAAATCAAGCACTGGAGTGTGCTTGAAAGCCCCCATGGTTCTCATATTCCTATCTCTCACCATCCATTTGTTGGAGCAAAGGAGTGTGTGTGGAGAGGAGCGCAGGAGGCAGCAGGCTAGAAATGGAGACTAATATTTGCCTGTCCCTAGCACCAACATTTTGTTTCGCGTAAATAAACTCAAGTCCCAGAATGGTTTTGTTCAGAGGGTTTTCTAGGGCATACTCTTGGGAGATGCATCAGTAGAGAAGTAGGAAAGGTGGCAACATGCAGAAATGGTCACCCCTTCCTCCCTGCGCACTTGCAGTGAAAGCCTCAGACTATCTGTACCCCAGGGCTGGAACTGCCTTCTCAGTCATCCCAATTGAGGAAAAAGGGCCAGGCACTTATGGATGAATTACTCATTCTCACAGGAACCCTCTACAATGGAGCATACCATTGATCAGGCAGGACTGAAATAGCAGTTTAGCTTTCAGATCATGCCTTTGCTGTGAGTAATCACTTACACATGAGGAGAGAGAGTTGACAGCCTTGAAAAAGTAGATACGGCTGATATCTCATAATAAAAAAAAAATTGGAGCATGTTGATGGAGATTATGGAGGCCTAAAAGCCCCTATCTTAGTCAATTCAGGATTCCAGAACACAACACCCTTGAGTAGAAGTGTAAACTACTGGAATTTATTGCTCATAGTTTGGTTATCTGCAGAGTCCCAGATCAAGGAGTCAGGATAATTGAATGAGCCCTCTTTTGGGTTCATAGATGCACACTTTTGACTGACTACTCTTAGCATAGAGACAGGCATAGCGATAGAGATGGCAGAGAGAAAAAGAACCAGGAAGAGAGGAGAGAGAGAGAGAGAGAGAAAGAGAGAGAGAGAGAGAATGAATTCCTTTTACTTTTTATGTCACCACTAACTCCATCTATGAGGAAATCCACATTTGTGACTGAATTATCACTCAAACGGTCACATTATTGGCTGGAATTTCAACATACGAACTTTGGGGCACACAAATACGTCCCTATCCACCTTCTACCACTCCAGATTCTCAGGTGGGTCTGATTTGCCTGAGCTCGTCTCTGATAAACTCTATCCTCGCCAGTCACTTTGTGGCCAGCAGAAACTCATTAGATGATGTTCCTTCCTGAATTCCCAGCTCTTAGTAACAGGGTCAATTTGTATCTCCTGTTCCGACTGAGTGTCTCTGTTCGAATCAGGAGATACTTGTCTGAGAAAATCCTCAGGCATATATATACACTTAAAGTTTCAGACGAAACTTGAAAGAATCAGAATAGCTCATGTGGCAAGGATTGAACTGAACCATCCTACCACTGTGGAAAATGAATAGAAAAAAGAAAGCAGGAGAACGCCTCAGATGCAGATGTAAACTGGTGCCTTTTAAAAGCTCTGAATATTCTGAGGTGCTGAGGAGAGATATAGTTCACATGTGGTTCATAAAAGTTACAAGCCCTAAGCCGTGCATGGTGGCACATGCCTGTAGTCTCAGCACTTGGGAGGCAGAGGCAGGCGGATCTCTGTGAGTTCAAGGCCAGCCTGGTCTACATAGTGAGTTCCAGGACAGCTGGGGCTACAGGGAGACCCTGCTTCAAAAAAACAAAACAAAACAAAAGTTAAAAGCCCTAAATATCAATTTTTTTCCTTTAACATGACTTTATAACTTATGAATCATAAGAAAGAAGTTTAAAACATGCTTATTACACACATATTTCTTAATTGCCTATGTGTTAAAGTTAAAATAACCCTGTATCTTCTCTGTAGCAACTCCTCTTTACTCCAGGGGTACTGGATTAGTTGCTGTAAAGCCATCATTCCACTCTTAAGAGGCCCTGTTCAGGCACAACGGTGACATGAACTACGGGCAAATGATGCTCCTTGACTTAAGTGTTTTCAACCACTGCAGCTTCTAGACCTGCTTCTTCACAGTCTCTCCGATGTTTGGATTTTCAGGTCTCTTCACTCATACTTGAACAAAAGGCTGAATCCACTTTCCAGTCCATGTTGCATAAATATTTTAGATCTGCTTAAAATAATATGTGCGAAGCCAAGATCAATGCTTCTAGGATCCATAAAATCTGCCTTAATGCAAGCCTCATTATTATTTTTCCAAGTAAAGAGAATGCTGAGGAATGAAATGTGTCATAAGATGGAAGATGGGTCCTTGAAAACCTGCCTTCTGCCTGGGAAGCCACAGCGAGATAAGGTGAGCAAGAAGTAATCTTTGCTGTGCGAAGCCCTAGAAATTAGGACGGGAGGAAAGAGGAAATATAAAGAGAGCAGGGGAAGAAGGTAACCAAACACATAGTCTCCTCCAGAGTCTAGACTGGGGTCCATGAGGGCTCTCCTCTTGAGTTGTGGGACTGCCAGTCTACCTCTATATCAATTGGTCCATGGTTGTGAAAGGGCTTGTGGGGGATTGTGAGGAACGGGAGAAATGCTGAAAGTAGTTCTTTTGTGGAGGGTTAAGAAGGAAAACTGGAGACCCGTGCAGTCACAAATGGATACATTTTGTGGGGATAGGTACATCTCCTGGTGAAGGAGTTCCAACCAAAATACTATGGCTTCTCATTTACCTGCATTAAAATACTGCTGCTTACCAGGGGGAAAAATGTTGAGAGTAATCATGATCATGAAACCAACAAAAAATATAACATTTAGGAATAAATTTAGCCAAGGAATCAAAGTACTCTATGTGAATATTATAAAATACTGATAGAGGAAATTGATGAGGGGAGGAAGAGAATGAGAGGATTTCCCATGTCCAGGGTTGGAAGAATAATTCTAAGTAATTTGTAGATTCATTGCAGTCTCTATCAAAATGCAAATGACTTTTACAACACTAGGAAAAATAATCCTAAACGTCATATGGAAACACAGTGGTCTCTGAATAGCCAATCTTGAGCAAAAAAGAACCAAATTGGAAGCATCATTGATGTCAAACATACTACACTCACTTCAAAAGTACTACAGAGCCACATTGACTATATAGCCTGGTACTAACATATCAACACAGTGACGAGGGAGGCAAAAAAGAGATGCCAGAAATAAATTCACACACCTACAGTCAAGTGATTCCCAGAAAAGGCTCTGAAAATGCACTGCAAGACAGCCTCTTCAAAAAATGGTGTTGGGAAAACCTAAATTCAAACACAGAAAATTGAAACTTTACCTCTATATCTCACTTTGAACAAAAGGCACCTCAAAATAAATCAGATGCCTAATTAAATACACAACCAGAAACTCTGAAAACATTAGGTAAAAACATAAAGGACAGGCCTCTTTGGGTAAGTCTATAGCGCAGCTCTCCATGTCGGGACTCCCTAAGCCTCATTCACCCTTCCACGCCCCCCCACCCGCCATTCTATACTCCTAGTTTGGGCTCTGCGCCATTCCTAGTCTTGGGGCCCCAGACACCTGGGGAACCAATACTGCTTCCTGATCCTTCTCACCCAGAGCAACTCAGTCCCTTTCTTGGGCTCCAGGAGCACCTTTTCTGGTCCTGGCCCTGCCCTCACCTCTCTCTGCTTCCCTGAGCCTGCACCGCCGGCTAACTCTCCTAGCCTGCACTACTATCCTCAGGCCTCTTGGGGTAAGTCTATAGCGCAGCTCTCCACGCCAGGACTCCCTAAGCAACATTCACCCTTCCATCCCCTCCCTCGCCGCCGTTCTATACTCCTAGTTTGGGCCCTGTGCCATTCCTAGTCTTGGGCTCTGGGCCTGCCTCACCTCTCTCTGCTTCCCTGAGCCTGCACCGCCGGCTAACTCTCCTAGCCTGCACTACTATCCTCAGGCCTCTTGGGGTAAGTCTATAGCGCAGCTCTCCACGCCAGGACTCCCTAATCCCTAAGCCCCCTTCCACCCCCCCCCCGCCGTTCTATACTCCTAGTTTGAGC
>NW_008332087.1:1456267-1500802 GCF_000622305.1 Nannospalax galili
TAAAGGACATAGTTCAAAGAGTTTACAACTCCAAACATATAGGAAATGAAAGAAAAAATAACAGGATTCCACCGAGCTCCTGAGATTCTATACAGCAAATAAAATAATCAGGAAACTGAAACGATGAAGAAACAATGAAACAGTGAAAGAAAATATTTTCCAGCTGTTCGTCTAACCAAGGTCATACAAAAGAAAAAAAAAATTCATTTAAAATTTCAAAAAAAAACCCATAAAGGACATAGTTCAAAGAGTTTACAACTCCAAACATATAGGAAATGAAAGAAAAAATAACAGGATTCCACCGAGCTCCTGAGATTCTATACAGCAAATAAAATAATCAGGAAACTGAAACGATGAAGAAACAATGAAACAGTGAAAGAAAATATTTTCCAGCTGTTCGTCTAACCAAGGTCATACAAAAAACTCAAGTAAAATGCACAATAAAATTATTCACCATGGAAACGCATTTCAGAAGTACGGTGAGAGGCCCTTATAACATCTTATCAAAACACGAAATAAAAAATCACAAATGCTGAGGAAGATATGGAAAAAAGTTAACTCTTATACACTTCCGGTACTGTAAATCAGGGAAACTGCATGGAAAGGTCCTCCAAAAACTAAATGTATTTCTACTATATTATCTAGCTATCCCATTTCTGAGAATTTATCCAAAACAACTGAAATCAGGAGATTTAGAGATAGCGATCCAATCATGATTGTTGCGGCACTATTCTTAATAATTTAGATAGAGTCATCCTGTATCATTTCCCTATTAATGAATGCATGAATCAATTAAAAATATGGTATATATTCAGAGTGGAGTATTTTGTTTTATTTTAATATTTTATTTATTTTTATTGTATGTGTATGACCATAATACCTGCATGTATGTAAGTGCATATGTGTCATAAAAGGGCATCAGATCCCCTGGAACTGGAGTTAATGGACAGTTGTTAGCCACCATGTGAGTGCTGGGAACAGAACCCAGTCCTCTGAAAGAGCAGCCAATGCTCTTAATCACTGAGCCATCTCTCCAGTCCCATACAATACAGTATTTTAAAACCACAAACAAAATTAAATCCTGTAAAGTTTTTGCAGTAAAATGAATGACGTTAAAGTATTTGATAAGTGAAGTAAGTCGAGAATAGAAAGAAAAATCTCTCAGATAAAAAGTTTTAAAAAAAATTCAACTTGGCTATAGAATACCAATTACAGAGACTGAGGATGGTGTGAAGGAGGAAGGTAAAGGAAGATTGGGTAATGGGCATCAAACGACACTTCAATGGTGAGTGTTAAGTTTTCTGTCTACCCCCTCTTTCCTGCTGTGTTCCATGAGCCTTATGTATAGAGGTTGAGCTGTAGATATGTCACCTAGGACTGGGCATCTCTCAGACATGTTCTCTGAGTAACAGTGGGATTCTGTAGTAACCTTCATCTGTTGTAAAAAAAAAAAGAAGCTTCTTGATGAGTGGTGCATGGTATGGTTGTCTGTAAATATAAGGATCCATATTTAATAGATAGGAAAAAATTTCATTTGTCTAGAGATATGACAGATATAGGGTTTTCTCTAAAATCTATGTCCTCTCCTGCCATGTGTATTTGACTGTGTTTCCAATGCCACCTATGAGTTAACGCCTATTGAAAGGGCTTTAAGTCTAATTAGTCCAATTATGTTGATTACCCCCCCGCTCCAGATAACAGGGCCACTACTGGACCAACAGAGGTAGTTTGCTGTGCCAGTCATTATGGCTATTAGGCTTTCAGGCTGGGTTGAACGACTGATTCATTTTCTTCCTTTGCAGTTTGTATATTATGATCTAGCATTATTAGAGATAAACTACAGGTAGATGGCTTCCAGATCAGTTCCTGCTCCGTTGCTCCAAAAAGTATGTCTTCTCTTCAGCAGTAAGTTCTTATCTTCTAGTTAAGATAAGAAAATCAATGCTTGAAAATGGCTAGTATCTCAAGTGAAAATGTCAGTATCCAAAATATCTACCTTTTGTTGTAGGAGCAGACACTAGCACGCTAGACAAAGCAATCATAATGTATTTGTCACACATGACCTGTGGCCTGTTGTAGATTAATGCAGTACTGTTCTCATGTGATTCTTAACACTACAGAACAAGTATTATCTCACCCAATTCTCAAGTAGCATTTAAAAGATGGGTTTCTGTTTGCGTTTGCTCTTTAAATATGTTTCTCCTACCCCAAGTTGGCTTTGCATCTGTGATAGTAAATAACTTCTTCAGCTGCCTTATTAGGAGTGCTATGAGGGTAACACCTTTCCTTCTCTTCTTCTTGTATTTAGTTCACTGTACTAAGATATTTGATTTCAGATTGAATGATTGTAAATAGAAATTAAATGCAAATTTGAATGAACATTAAAAAAAAAAAGATAAGATAATCAAGAGCCCTGGCAATAGCCTGTGTTATTTTGGGAGTCTTTGGGACTTCTCTCACTAACCCCCAAAGGGAGGTCTCTCCTATCTGGCACTGTGTTCTTTGCCATACAGCTCTCAGATATACATATGCACTAATGTTCAGACACTGTATGTGAATTTCACAGAGGGTTTCAGGGGCATCACAGTTCCCTCTGGCTTCCCTAGCCCCTCGAGATCCACTCATTGCTACCTTTCTTCCTCCCATCCAAGCTCCCTTCTCCCTCCCTGTCCCAGTTCCCACATTATTCCCACCCTCCTCCCAATAATGCCAGCCTCCCACCATGCCCCCTCTCCTGAGTTCCCTCCCCACTCCCACCATGGCCCCCTGTATGTCCCTCCTTCCTACCCTCCCAGCCAAATACTCCCATTCTCCCCACATAAGTATTTTTAAAATCTAGAGGAAAGAAGCATGAAGTCTTCAAACTTAAACAACAGGGAGATGGAAATGCTACTAACGCCAATTTAAGCAGTGATGTTGGATGCATGGGCAGAGACAGCATTGAGAATTTTAATATTTACAATTCTTCTAAAAAATCCTTATAACGCTTTAGTAGTGCTTTATAAGCAACAGATGGGGTTACAAGCAACTAAAAATGACCCTGGTCAACTTAACAGCAGAGGAGGTATTTACTAGCTATGGGCAATCCTATGGTATGAGTTTGCTTATCCCCTCTAAAACTGATTGAAGTTTGAGGACTATTGTGACAGTGTCAGGAAGGGAGGCCTTTAAGGGTTTATTATGTCACTAAGAGGAATTTAGTGCTTTTGAGACAAGATTGATTTAATTCTGATGGCAGTGAGTTTTTGTTCTTGTGGGACTAGAGTAGTAACAAACAAAGAGGTTGTTATAAATCCAAGCCGATCATTGTCTTTGTCTTTTCTACTCCTTTTTGCATGTCTGTTTTTCTACCTGGTATGATTCAGCTAGAGGACCTCACCAAATCAGCTGCTGGATCTCAAACTTCCTTCCCCAAGTACATGAGGTTACTAAACTTCTCCATATATTACCCAGTTTTGATGGCATTTTGTCCCAACCACTAAAAATAGGTTAAAAGGGGAAACTATTAGTGACACGGATTTATAAGCAAGTAGCTCTAAGAACTTTTGAGGAGCCTGGACAATCTAGCTTAATTTAAAAAAAATGGCAAGAGTTGGGCATGGTAGGGCATGCCTTTAATCCCAGCACTCTGGAGGCAGAAGCAGGTTATCTCTGTGAGATGGAGGCCAGCTTGATCTACATAGTAAGTCCCAGGCGGGTTGGGGCCATGGGAGACCTGTCTTAAAAATTAGTTAATTAACTAATTAAAATAAAAATGTCAAGAATCAAGGAAAGATCAGCATAAACAAACAACCCAGTCTAAAACAAGTACACAGAATACAGTTACAAGTATCGGCCCTGAATACCCCATAGCTGTCATTTCCTATATTACCCTTTCTTTCTGCAAGTGGAAGTACTTTGTATAGCATTCTACTAGTGTGAATTTTCAACTGGATAAGAGAGAGTTAGCTGTATTTTTAAGGAAGAAATGGGCAGAAGAATTATCCAGGAGCTAGGAAGGCTTCTGTGCAAATGCACAAGTCTCTGTCTGTCCTTTCACTATCATAGCTCTGCATCTTGAACACTTCAGAGTATCAGCAGACCCCCCTAAAAGTGGAAATTCCATCTACATTTCTCTTGATATTTAAGTCAGCACCATAGTTATGGGATACACAAGTTGGCAGAAGACAGGACAATGACAACCTGGGCTACTGAATGTACAGAGAAACAAAGAAACGCTGATAGGGGGAGACATGCACTCACAATGGTTTTCTTTTTTTCATACTTGTTCATCATGATGGTTTTCCTTGTTTGAGCTTCTATTACCTCCAAATTTAGTAAGTTTAAGCAGAAAGAGCAGTAGTCCATCACCGCCCCCCAACTCCCATAAGGAAAGATCATCCATCCTACATAATAACGATCCTTTTCCTGACCATGGTATATAATTGACATTAGCTTTAGTTCCTTAATACTTAGAGATTCAACTGATGGGTGTAATTTACGTGCATCTAGTTTTAAAAATAAATTAGATCTCAGTGAGTGTGATAAATTGAAAAAATGACCTCCTTGTACACAGACCCTTTGTGATATGATTTTCCAACTTTCCCATCAGGCCATGAACTCTAGCTCCCTATCTCCCTTTTAATCTTGCAGGTTCTGAATGTTTACTTGATTAATAGAATGTTGTAGAACTAACAGCAAGCCAGTTCTGAGTCTTGGCCTCAAGCAGGTTTGCATGCTTCTGTTCTTTACGATACTACACTCTCCTGCCCAGTCTGCAATAAGAAGAGGTAAGTGGAGAAGAAATGACTTATTCCAGTGAAGGTCATTTGAAATAGCCAGGAGTCAACCTGATTGTTGACCACAAGCAGAACAATAGCTACAACCAAGACCAGAAGAATCATCCAGCTGAGCCAAGCCTAGATCACACCCAACCTACAGAATCAGAAGCTAAGTATTTGTTGTTTTAAGCAAATTAAGCAAAGAAGTTCTTTGTTAAGCTACAAAATCAAACTGCTACAGACTGATACTCTCTTACCAGCTAGGCAGGGGCAGAAAATACAGATAGCACACTTGTGTCTGCCCAGAGACTTTCTTCCCTGCTTCATATTCCTATACAAGAAGACTGCAGAGAGGCACTAATTATTTGAACAACATCACTTCTAAGACAACTTGCTGATATCCAATGGTTGTTTATGTCAAATTCCAAAAGAATAAGAGAAGAAAAAGAAGGGGAAGAGGAAGGCATGGTACTCACCGGCTGTGTAATTAAAACAAAAAACCTGTCATCTGCAGCCAGGAACGAGGCAGGTAAAATTAAACATAAACTGTCATAAAAATAATTAAATACTAGGCTTTTAAATTGAAAGTTGTCTTTTTATAATTAGTTAACATTTGCTATTGTTTTAAATAGATTTGTTGTTAACCTTTGACACTTTGCTCATGAGGTTCTTTCCAAACCAAATTTTAATTATGCCTAGGAGGAAGTGAAAAAGTTATTCGTTATTCATTAATTTATTAAAAGTTTATTTTAAATTAAGTGAGCCTCCAATGGATGGTGAAATGATTAAGAAGGTTTCTAGCCTCAATGATGTGATAATGTAGAAGAAAAGCTAAACCCATCAAAATATCACTTGATAGTTGATTTTTAATTAACTGGCATAAGATGAAAGCTGTCTCAAAGAGCTAGATCTTTGCTGTTTGAAGATGAAAGGATGCACAGTTGGATGGAGGACAAGGTGGAATAGAGAGCACACTAAGGCCACTCAGAGCTTCAAGCACAGTAGTTGATGGAATTAACTGAAGGGCATCTCAACAGTAGATGCAGATCTTCAGCTCTTAGGAAGCATGTCAACAGTGTTGGCTTGTGAAGTAACCCTTATCCTCCTCACTTACTTAGTTTCTTCAAGCATAGCCAACTCCTTCATGGAATCACAGACTAACAAGAGGGGAGTGCAAGTGGAAATACCAAGTGACTTCAGCATCAAAGAGCTTTTCTGAAGAGGATTAACAATTTGGTTTTTGTGATCCCTCTTATCCCACTTCCCTGACATCTACAGGTGATTGATTATCATGAACAGCCTTGATGGAGACAATTATTTCTGTCAGTGATGAGTATTTCAAATATATTACACTGTAGCACCATAATGTCTTTAAGACAGTGCTTGATCGAGGTTATTTCAGTTGGAGATAAGAAAACAGACTCTGGATAATAGACAAATGCTCCCCTCTTGGGGGAGAGAACAGAAGCATGAGCAGAGACTTTGACCAGCTCCTATCCACATTTCTCCTACCCTTCTGCCTACCTTATCCATCATGTGGGTGAAAGGTTTGTGTGCCTAGATAAATCATACCTGCTCTTGACACAGAACTTACCCTCTCACCTCTATGAGCAGCATCTCCCTTTCTTTCTATATCACTATATTTTCTCATGGATCTTTTAGTGATGCTTTTCCCACTGATATAAAATGATTCTTTTTAATTTCCCCATCAGTCTCTTGAAAATTAAACTTTAACATACTTTCACAGAAATTCTTGAAAGAATGACCTATATTGTCATTAATTTCCGCTGTCCCATTTGTTATTCATTTTACTCTGACAGAGTTTGTGCCATTATTTCAAATAATCTGTTTTTACAGGATCATCAGTGACCTCCGTGGTGTTCATCCTAACAGTATGCCATCCTTATCTTACTTGACTTGTCAGCACTGAACACAGTTGAAACCCCATCTCCTTAAAAACATACCTTCGCTTGATTTCTATCACATGATACTTGCCTCTCTCTCTCTCCTGTAGTCCAGCCACTTACTTTATAAGTCCGTCCTTGCTAGTTCTTCACGGTCATCATGGATATGGAAATTAGAAATGATCTAGGGTTTTGATTTTGCTCTATTTTATCTACATTCACTTCTTACATAATCACATCCAGTTTCATGGCCTTGAGTAGCTTCAGACATACATAAAAAATGACAGAGCTTTCAAATTCATATATCCAACCAGGACTTCTCCTCTACTCATCTCACCTGTTTGGCAGTTTTCTTGGCCTTTTTTGTTTGAATAACTCATGGGCACCACAAAAACCGAAGGTCTCTAGCTGAATCTGGATCCCCCTTAATTGGTATTCCCCATCTCAGGAAATTCAACTCTTTTCTTCTAGTTCATCACACTAAAATCCTTGCTATCCAACTTAGTACCATTTCTTCCCAATGGCAGATTCAATCAGTTAGTAAATATAATTGAATCAGCTTCAATGTCCAATGGACATTTAATTCCAATGGAATTAAAAGAAAAATGTTTCACTCACCCCAAACAACACAATTTTAGCCTATTTCTCCTCACTCAGTTTACTCAACCATATCGACCTTCTCTGCTTTTCAAACAAGTCAAGTAGACATCCATCACCAGCCTTTGAAGTTACCTATTCCTCTGATTTTCTTCAGCTGTCGTCACATACATCCTTTAAGAAATTTACTCAGTAAGCTTTGTGATCAATCCAGTTATGACCTCAGTGAAGAGCATAATTCTATCACTTCCCCAGACCAAAGTAATTTCTTACTATATTCTAAATGCGTATCCTTATATTTACTTACAAAAGTACCTCTCACCACGCATCAAAGAAGCTTTTTATTTTATTTTTTATTTTTATTCAGCTTTTGTACATTTCATACAACAGTTCTTAATCAAATTTAGATTCTGTTCCCCATACATGCCCCTTATCTCCCCCACCAGACCTCATGTATTCCAAAGTCTTATCCAGTCAAGCATTTGTGCCCAGATGTCCTTTGGTGCAATTTCATCCGCTGGAGTCTGGTCAGCCTATCTACAGACATCTAGAGATGGAGTAGAGCCTATCTACTCTCCCTCGCCCAGTAGTAATCAGTCTCCAATAGTTCCCAGACTAGGGCTGGCCCACTACCCATTTCCCTCACTCCACTCTGGGCCTTTGTCTGATTGAGTTGGCATAGGTCCTGTGCCTGGTGCCCACAAGTTCGCATGTGCAAGCTTCCAGTGACCTGAAAGCCTCTGCTTACCTATGTTCATGCTCAGTTGCACACAAATTAGATTATCTTAACCCCAGCCGATGAACACATGCACAAAAGAAAGACTTTGTCTTGTTGTATGTCACAGACATTCTCCATAGATCTTGTCACATAAGAACTACTAAACAAATAGCTTATGGATAAATAATGGGATAAAGGGGTATAAATCATGAGGCTTCTGAGAGTCACCAGTGCTTTCTAAATAGTCTATTTTTGTACCTTCTAGCAGATCTATATGACTTGAGCTAATCAATGAGGTATAAGATAAATGTCTCTGGCACTCCTGCACAGAATTCTTAATTACAGACATTCTAGAGCTGTATTTTCCCTTTAGTCATGATTAAATAATTCTTTTTTAATATTTTTTATTTTTTATTTTTATTTTTGTGTATGTGTGTATTGTCTGCATGTAGGTAAATGCACCTGTGTCATGCAATGCCCGCAGAGCAAGAACAGTGTTCTTAACCGCGAAGCCATCTCTCCAGCCCCTAGATTAAAGAATTCTTATTAACAGTTAGGATTAATAATGTCCTTACAAGTTATTACTGAATTCATTTATATATCTGCCATTTGTTGAGGGCATACTGAGCTTGGCTCTTGAGCCCATAGAACTGAATGTCCAAGAGGTGACAAAACACAGACTGTCCTCCTTTATGAAGAGGCACTACATGTAAGAATGCAGGAACACCTCAGAGCAAGATGGTAAGGGACTGGAGAAGAACGATAACATCTGGCAGGGTGGGGAAACAGGAAGACAGGAATGATGACTCAGCCATAACTCAGGACCATAGGAACACATACATCATAAATTTGAGCCTCTTTGTTTCAGGGCAAATTTTATCATAAGTGCTTCCCTGCATAACCTATTAGACTGCTTCTCACTTCCATGAAAAATCCTAGACCTTTCCACAAGCATTTCTGAGATGTATATCACCATGGTTATAGAAACAGGACTCTACATTCTTACAAAACTATTTCAGGCCATCTTGGCTCTTTGCATCTTCTTCCCCTTTGAGGTCACTGCAATCTTCAGTTATATGTATCTTGAGTCATAATTTAAACACCAACCACATCACTCCGTAAATCATACATTCTATGATGGCACACTCTGTTAGGTATTCAGTGGTAAGGCATAGTGTCAGATTCACAGTAAGAGCCCAACAGTTGACAAATGAATAAATGAATGGCTTCAAATCACTCCACATAGATCAACACTAAGATAAGATTCAATAATGTTTCTTGACCCTAAATGTCCTGAAAGGAAAATGATTCAAACAAAGCAAATTTATCTGAGACATAACCCAAATCTGATTTACCCTTTTACCCCCATTATCTTAAACTAGATACATAAAGGGAAATTTGTGTCAAATTAAAGACTATCTAGTGGTAGAATTTCTTAAAAGAAAGATATTTACTAGAAAAGATGCAGGCAGATATTTTGAAACATTAACACATACATTATCATGCTGTTTTTGAGTTGCAATATCTGTATAACTGTTTACACATAAAGTTGATCAGGATAAAGCAAAGAGACAGGTAAAAGAGCATTGAAACAATACAAAATATTTCCTTTTGTGTTCCTGGCCCTCTGTTGCATGAGGGGGCTTCTTTAATGAGAATTTAGGGATTCATTAGTGTCCTCTTTACCCCTGTTCTATGTTCCCTGAGCCTTAGGTGTAGAAGTTACACTGTAGATATGTCACTTAGGCCTGGGCAATTCAGAGACAATGTCTGTGTGTGACCAGTTGTGGTACTCAGTAATAGTCTCCATCTGGTGCAAAAAAAGCTTCTATGATGAGTGGTGACTGTGATATTTGTCTGTAAATATAAGGATACACATTTTGTATGTAGTAAGAAATTGTATTAGTCTAGGGATGTGATAGTCTTGGGGTTTTCTCTAAGATCTATGACCTCTCCAGCCATGTGTATTTGGTTATATACCAAATTGAGTTTGGTTATGTACCATGCTTGAGTTTCCTCCCACTGAATGGGCTTTTGGACATTAGACCCCAGTCTTAGCAACTGATTATTTCTGGTGAGGAAGAGCTAATCTTCCTAAAGCGAGGGACTCTTGATAAGCTGACTAGACCTCAGTAGATGAACTTGCACCGAGGAACGTCTGGGGACACTAACTTGACACAATAGGCCTTAACACAAATGACAGAATGTATGAATTCCAGTGGGGGATCCTTGGGAGAGTGCCAGTGGGGATAGGTTACAAAAATGATTAAGATTGATTGAGATGTTCTATATGAAACACACAAATATTCAATAGAAATAAACTTTTTAAGAAAAGAAAAAATACCATATGTTTCCTAATGAGTATCAGTGACTTTTTGTTACTGTAATAAAACACAATGACCAAAACCAACTTACAGAAAGAAGAGTTTATTTTGACTTATGGACTTAGGGTGCTGGAGCAGGAACTGAGAGGCCACATCACCATCCACATGCAGGAAACAGAGAACAAACAAGAAGTGGGACGGAGCTAAAACTCTCAAAACCTGCCTCCAGTGATATACTTCCTCCATGAAAGCTCTACCTCCAAGAAGCTTCCAGAACGTCCCCCCAAAAGCACTACCAACTGGGGAACAAGTGTTCAAATACCTGAGTCTATGGGGAATATTTCTCATTCAAAACATCACAATCAGGAAATTTTTAATTAATTCCACTCCAGTAAAAGTAACCAGCTGAATCAAGCATGTTCCAGAAATTACAATAAATGCTTTTTGGTGAAATGTGAATCCTTGACTGTGTGAAGAACAATTAAAGAAATAAAGAAGAGTGGCTAATGTGTTCTGATGTAGCTAAACACTTCAGGTTGTGCTTTTCATATCATCCCATTTGGAAATACTTAACATAATGTTATATTCCAGAATAACACAGGCAAGAACATTTTTTTGCAAGAATTAACTGTAAAACATTATGTGCTTGGATAGAAAACCAGAATCACAGAACTCAAGAAGTGATTCCTCATGACAAATGCCAAATCTGCAAAGAGAAAACAGTAGCAAGTCTGTGAAGACTGTGGGCTTCCATCTGAATGGTGGGCTGTGGAACCAAATCATATAAATACTTGGTTTGGATCGGAAACCAACTCATTTAGCACTGTCAATGGCTCTATAAAAACTGCATGTTTATTATTTTATACATATCATCTGCTCAATTTGCCTTCAATTCACTGTATAAGTAGTGTGACCTCGTTTCATGGAGAAGAAAACCTCAGATTCATTCACAAGCAGTAATTATGGATTGCAGAAGGGCAGTGTTATGAGAAGATTCCATTCCCATGAAATTGCTACTTGAGTGTTCGAAGCTAGGGTTAGCTTTATCAGGGTTGACACACCTGCCAGATTCAGCATTGATTCCAAGGGGAAACAAAAATTGCACGTGAACACTGACAATGTTGATGTCCATGAGTTTCACAAGAAGGGTCATCTCAGCTGTTCTAAGTTTTCTTTCTGTATAATATCATTACCACTGGCCTGCCAACTGCTAAGCAGTCATTAAGATTTCTGCATTTTAGATTTTAAACAACCCTCAGAGGATGGTTTTGTTACTATCAGTCCTATTTGACAGATGAGGAAGGATCTTGCTCAAGGCCGTGCAATTAGACCTGAGCATATTACCTTTCCTCTTTTATTCATACCTATGCATAAAATTCTTCTGTCGTTTTCTCTCAGTCCCGTCACTCACCTCTTGCAGTCTGTCTACCTGTCCACATTCTTTATCTAAGTTGCTTTTCCTCCTCTGCTTATTTTTCTGCCCCCATGTTCTCTGACTGTCCGAGCCCTTGTGAGTCTCTACTTGAGCCTGTTTTTCTGCCTCTCATTTATTAGATCTCTTTGTTCACATGACGATTATTTGTCTATTGCTCATTTGCATTTCCATCCACGCATGAAATTTTCTGTTTCTCCACCTGCCTAGACATCTATCCATGAATCTCCCCATCCATGCTGCCATATCTTCCCTTCCCCTTTCCTGAATCGGGCATATAGTTTCTATTTTCCTCTTTAAATCTTCGTGCTTATTTCAGGATCCAGCTCTTTCGCTTTCCTTCTGTTATCTCATCCTATTGTCACCTCTTTCTCCCTCCTTCCCTCCCCCTTCCTTCCTCCCTCTATTCTTTCTCTGCCTCTGTTCTTTTCCGTTGAGTCACTGCTTATCCGGGCATGTCCTTCAATCTCCTACACCAAAACATCCCTGCATGGGTCAACCAAATGTCAAACTTGTTACTTAATAAAAGTCAGTATGAGGAAAGAAAATTATCCCTGTCTCCTACAGTTCTTCATTAACTGCTTTTCATCCTAGACTCTCTTTCAAAGATATTTATAAACACTGTGACACTATCTGAAGCCAAGTTCAGGCTTGCCTACATATTTGGAACACAGTATTTCCTCCTGGAGTAAAGAATAGGGACCCTTGCTATCCAGAATATCAGTGATGATGTCTCCCACTGAGCAGAAGAAAGGCCTCCCTGGCCAGCCTGCATCCTTTGGGTTTTTGAAGCTCATGGTTTCTTTTCTGTAATTCTGTTGCATGTATGAGCATCTGTTTGCACTATGATTGGACCTGAGGGTAAGGAAAACTGACACAACTATGCTGACAGTCGCACTGGTTTCTGTGCCTACAGAAATAAAGTCTTTTGTCTCTGACAGAGGACTCTGCTCTACCCTGCTGCTGTCCATGGAACTCATTAGCTTGCAATGGAGTGAAACCTCAGCCCCTCACAGTCGATGGTTCAAAGCTGTTCATTTGTTTACCCTGCCTCATGGCAGTATGATGCTGAATGTCAAGTTATTTCTATAATGAACAGGAGAAGAATTTAACCAAATTCTTCCAGTAGGCTGTTGTCACATGGAAAATGGTACCCTATTTCAAAAGCAAACTCAAGCACTCCTTGGCTTACCTACTGTTTTCAGTGAGAAAGAAAATCTTTCCCTGCCATGCACTTCACAGCTCTTTCCCTCCTTACCCTCAGTTTGGTGAAGTGGTTTGTCACTTGGGCATGACAGAATGTTCAAGTTTCACTACCTTTCAGAAGTCAGTGCAGCAGAAGGCTTTAAATGTTAGTGTGGCTACCAAGGGCTGAGTGGGGCATGTGACACTAATGGAGTCCCTTGTGTCTTCACTCACATCCTCTCAGTTTAACTTTGGGCCCAGCAGTGGCTACACAGGTCAACCCATCAGGCTCAGACTCACTGCACAGTCACTGCATCTCATCTCAGTTACTCCCTTTCCCTTTTGGCTCTAGACCTTTTCTGTACTGTCAAAAGCAAGCAACAATCCATGAGAGCACTTCCTAGATTACAGAGAAACTTCCAAACATGGGAAATGGATAATTATTTGTCTCCGTTCACTCAGAAGTGGTAATGCTGAGAACAATATCTAAGCTGCTTATAAAGCTCTGGTGTAGATCAAATCCAAGTTTCCCACAGCGGCATCATCAGCACAGCGCACTCTTGTGTTGGCTTTCCTTTCCATCCTTAGTCTCTCATTCCTGGCCTCTGGGATCACCTCACGAGTGAGCTGTCCACGAACAAGTCCTTGCTTCAGGTACTTCTCAGCAAAATGCCAGCCAGTCCAATGGTGATCCATTTCCTCTCCTGGGAGCATTGGTGGTTCTTCCAGTTGTCCTGCTTTGAAGAGTTCCCTTCATCAGCAGTTGTCTTTCCAAATGGGCTCCTGAAGCTGCTTGGTCAATATCCAATGTAGTGTCCTTAGAAAATCCCCTTGTAGCATTCCAAGATCCTAGAAGATTCTAAGTAAATGGTAGGCCTCGGCATAGAGTTAGGGGAAGATGGTGTCATTGGAATGGTTGGTACACGAGTTTTCACTCGGCCAGGACAATGGTACGTCAAATCTTATGAGAGAGGTGTTAGAGATCAAATATGCACCATATCCAAGGCTTATGCTCTTCACATTCTGTAATCTCTGTGCATCCTTAAGGATAGAGGTTCCAGCCCCAGAGAAACATATCTTCATATATAAGATGTGAACTGGTCTTCAAATATATTCTTCCATGAACCCCAGCATGTAATTTCTAGAAGTTCCCTGCAATAATCACTAGTGACCTAAAGTCTGGAACACCCCTAATGAAATGAATATCTAGCTGTAAGCAGTCCCTGTTGGTGACAGATAGAAAAGATGCCTTGACTGTGGATGACAGCCTCAGGGCTTTCTGAGATTTCTAAACTCACCAGGAAACGGTGCACTGAGACTGTTGGATGGATACAAGCTAATAGCAATTAGCTTTTCCCTCACAATCTCACTGATAACCAATGCCATCCAGCTATAAGTATGACCTTTCACCGTAAAGGACATGGTGAGTTACATATGAAAGAGAATTATACTTCCAAATGACTTTAAAAAACTCTTTTCTCTGTGACAGTTGTGAGAACCCTAACACTATTCAAACTTCATTATGTAGTACGTTTCAGCTTCCTAATTGATAGTAAAGTTTATTAGTAACAGATTAATTCAAACCCTAACAGCTTAAAAGAAATCCACCGTACCACAATTTGTATGGGTCAAGAATCTGAATCCTGATTAGGTTGGTGCCTCTGGCTCAAAATCTTTCATGAGATTACAGTCAGCATGCCATCTGAGGCAACAACTCAACTTACAGCTCTCTCCTGTCTGTCTCTCATGACATGTAATTTTGCTTCCTCTGAGGGTAAGTGATGAAAAAAATCACAAGAGAACAAGTCCTCATGACAGAAGTCATGGAGCTTTTTAATAGCCCTGTCTTAGAAATGATATCACGGCACTAGCTCTGCATTCTGCTTCCTAGGTCTGAGTCATTACAGTCTAACTCATGTGTGAGGGATACAGATAGGACAAGGATGAGAACGCCAAGTGGTAGAGATCATTGGATCATCTGACAGAAAGATCATCTCAGACGCTGACTACCTAGGGAGCTGGAGAGATCACTCAGCAGTAAGGAGTACTCACCAATTTTTCAGAAGACTCAAATTCAATTCCCAGCACCTACATGAGGTGACTCATAAATGCTTTCAATTCCAGCTCTGGGGGTCTGACTTGACTACCTCTCCTGACCTTTGCAGACACCCATACATACACATATAATTAAATAAAAATTTTTTAAAAATTTGAACAGAGACTGCCTACCACAGTGGGGTTAGTAATTTTCATCTATCAGTTCCCAAAATATGTATCATCTACCTCTTTTTAAAAAAAAATTTATTGAACTTTTGTAATTTCATACAACTGTTCTTAATCAAATTTAGCCCACCTCCCCCATCCATTCCCTCCATCCCCCCCCCACCGGACCTCATGTATTCTGCCATATATGTTAAGTCCTATCCAGTTAAGCATTTGTACCCAGATGTCCTTCTGTGCAGATTCATCCACTGTAGTCTAGTTTAGAAATCAAAGGTAATGTATACTCTCCCTCTCCCAGTAGCAATCAGTCTCCAATAGTTCTCTGTTTAAAGCGGGCCACCACCCATTTCTCTCCTTCCCTCAGGGCCCTTGTTTAATTAAGTTGACATGGGTCCTGTGCTTGATGCCACTACTGCCACAAGTTTACATGTGCAAGCTGGCCTGAAAGTCTCTGCTTCCCTGTGTTCATGAACCAGTCCTAGCTTGTACAATCTTTCCATCTCCTCTTCCTCAATGGTCCCAATGAGCCAAGGGTGGGTGTGGTTCAGTATAGGAGTCCTATCCAGGGACACACACTCTGCAGTCTCTTATTCGTTAAAACTTTGCCATTTGTGTCCTTCTGTGTGCATCGCACTCTGTTGTATAAGGAAGCTTCACTGGTGAGACTTGAGGGATGCATTAGTTTTCTCCCTACCCCTCATTCCACTATATTCCATGAGTCTTAGCTGTAGACATTCAACTGTCGATGTGCCATCTAGGACGGGGCATCTCCCAGATGTATATTCTCTGTGTATCAGCAGATGTAGAATTCTGCAGTAGCCTCCATCTAATGCAAAAAGAGGCTTCTTTGATGAGTGGTGTACAGTATGTCTGTAAATTCAAGGATCCATATTTAGCATATGGTAAGAAATTTCATTTGTCTAGAGATATGAGAGAGATAGGTTTTCTCTAGGACCTATGCCCTCTCCAGCCATGTGTATTTGGCTGTGCTTCCAGTGCCATCCATGAGTTCACTTCCTTTGAGAGGGCTTCAAGTCCAGTTACATAGCTGTTATACCCCCCCCCCCAGATAACAGTGCCATTGCTGTACCAATAGAGATAGTTTGCCAGGCCAGTCATTATAGTCATTAGGCTTTGGGCCTGGGTTGGACCATTGATTGATTTTTCTTCCTTCGCAGTTTGCATATTATCATCTAGCATTATGAAAGCTAAATTTCAGGTAGAAGGCTTCCAGGTCAGTTCCCGCTTCATTGTTCCAAAAGTACGTCTTGTCTGCAGCAGTAGGGTCTTATCTACTAGTTCTGGGAAATAACCAGAAACTTTGGCAATAGCCTGTATTATCTTGGGACTCTCCTGGACCATTCTTATCAACCATGCAAAAAGAGGTCTCTTCTGTCTGGCTCTGTGTTCCTTGCCAAACAGACCCAGGTATACTCATGCTCTAAAGTTTACACACTGTATATGTATTTCTCATGGGGTTTGGGGGGCATCACATTTCCCTCTGAATTCCATAATCCCCAAGATTCATTCATCTTTACTCTTTTTCCTCTCATGCGACCTCCCTCCCTAGTCCCAGTGCTCCCATTTTCCCCACCCTCCCCCAATAACACCAGCCTCCCATTATCCCCCCGTCCAGAATTCCCTCCTCCCAAACATAGCCCCTTGCATATCCCTCCCTCTTCTCCCCCCAGCCAAGCACTTCCACTTTCCCCACCTCCCCCCGTAGCATCTATTCCCTACTTTCCCCCTCTTTTGGGTTCTTTATCTTCCTTTACCACCCTGTATCCTCTCCATTTTCCTGACTCCTGGTTACATAAGAATATATATACTCGCATATAAGGGATTGGTGCCACAGTCTGCAAATAAGGGAGAACATATATCACTTGCTTTTCTGCATTTGTGTTACTGCACTTAGTATAGTACTCTCTAGTTCCATCCATTTAGCTGCAAATTTCATAAGTTTATCTTTTCTTCCTGCTGAGCAGAACTCCATTCTCTAAAATGTACTTTTTCATTATCCATTCGTCAGTTGAGGGACATTTAGGTTGTTTCCATTTCTTACCGATTGTGAAGAGAGCAACAGCAAACATGGATGTACAGGTATCTCTACAGTGTGATGAGCCCTTTGGGTATATGCCAAGGAGTATATGGTAGGTTCATTTTTAGTTTTTTGAGAGTCCTCTTTCCATAGCGGTTTCAGGAGTTTGCATTCCCACCACTAGTGAATGAGCGTTCCTCTTTCTCCACGTTCTCTCCAGCATTTGGAGTCTTTTGTTCTCTTGGTCTTAACCAGTCATACTGGGGTAAGATGGAATCTTAAGGTGGTTTTAATATGCATTTCCCTAATTACTAACAATGTTCAACACTTTTTAAGATGTTTCTTAGCCACCTTTATTTCTTCTTCTGAGAGCTCATAATCATTTTACATTTTGTATATTTCATTTCAAATATTGTTCATACTAAATCATTTCTGTTCATCTTTACCAGTTTGTTTTTAAGAGAAGAATCCGAATTTCTAGTTCATAACAATGATAAGCCCTCTAAATATTATTCCCTTCGTTTCTTCCTTACTTAGGAATTATCCTGTATCTATACTCAGCTCTCAAAGAAAAATGAAGAGTAAAAATGGAATGTAATTTCTGAGCACTGTTGTCAAGTTTGTCAAGTTATCCTTGGCATATAGATGACAATATATGGGTAGAGAGAAGAATAGATAGGCAGAGTGATTGATATATTTAAATTTAAATTATTATTATTTAGCATGTATAAAGAAACCAAGAGAATTTGACATTTCATTACTTCACTTAATCCCTAAAACACTTAATTGTTCACCAGTCTGAGACTCGTGCAGTCAAGTAACAGGCTCAAGCTGAGCTAGTTGGTGGAGGACTGAAACAAAGCTGGGATTCAGATGAGCTTCCCTATCCATCACTGCTCTTAATCTCCAAAACTGACTCACATCTTTGGTGTTGATCCTACCCCATCCTGTCTTAAACAGAAGTCTCCGTTCTTCTTCCTTCCTACTGTTCCTTTATGCTCTTTTTGACTGGAATCTTGTTGTCAGAGATCAAATTCAAGCCTCTCCATACTAAAAAGAGAAAAAAATAAGGGACCAAACTTAAGAGTCTTACACGTCCTTGTTTTTACCACATCTTCTTTTTCTCTCCTGTTGCCTCATGTACTAAATAGAAGCATTGTGTGGTGGCTGCACATGGTTGCCTGTCCTTCTGGGGCCATCTTTATGGGTCCACATCTTCTTGATCTCTATAATGGATAATAACGTGGACCATCACTTCTCCTTTACTGCTCAACCGCATTTACCTGTCTAAACTTAACCCCTGCTTCTCAAAATGATTTGCGATATCACACATCCCAGCCGCTTTTTCACTATTTCTCACCCATCATTCTTGACCTTATTCATGTTCCAACTCACCTCTAGAATTGGGTGTTTGTATTTGTTTCCTAGGGCTGCCATAACAAAGCACCACAAGCTATGTGGCTGAGAACTTAAAAATGTATTTCCCTCACAGTTTACAGGTAGATGTCTGAAAGTCAGGTGTCAGAAGAGCCATGCCTCTCTGAAGCTCTCAAGAGATGCCACCCTTGCCCCTGTTTAATATCTGGTGGGCACTGTTCCTCAGCTTGTGCTAGCTGTGAGAAGCATCAGTTTTCTGCTTCTGTTGTCACATGGCATTTTCCTGTTTGCTATCTCTACTGTGTATGAACTTTTCTTCTAAGAACACCTTTTCTGTTAGATGAAGGGCCTATCTCACTCCAGTATGACTTCATCTTAATTAATTACATCTGCAATAGCCTCACTTCTAAATAAGATCATATTCTGAGACAATGTAGGTTAAAATTTCAGGATGGGAGGCACAATTCATCTCATGAGTCTTCTTTGAGATTCTGTGCAAGATCTACTGGTCTCCATTTTTGCCTAATTCATAGCTATAACCATCTCTTCCAACTTAATGTTGCATAAACAATAGCATTTTCTAAAAATTATTTTACTTTTATAACAATGTGTTCTTAGGCTAAAACATAAAATTATAAATGCCTAAAATATAATTCACCAGTTACCTTTAGCATCATGGTGACCTAACAGTTGACTGAAAAAAACATGAAAAAAAGGAATTATTTGTTTTGGTTCACAGCTTTGGAGGGTTCAGTCCTTAGTTTCTTAGCTTCATGCACTTGGGAAGGCCACTGTGGCAGTTGGAGCCTAGGAGACTTAGACGCCTGCACTTAGGAAGAGCATCATAGCTGTAGGAGACTGTGATGGAGGCTGTTTGCTTCTTGGCACACAGTTAGCAGGAAAAATTGAATTGCTGACTGACTCTGTCCTTTGCTTCTGTTTATTTTGACCAGGCCACTAGGTCATGGAATGATCTCCAATGCCGGGGGTTCAAACCGGGGAGGTGATGATTGGGGATGAGTGAGCACGCCGTTTGCCAGCCCACGCCATCCCAATACCCAGGGACACTCAGATGCAATGGGAAGTCTAGTCAGGCAGGCACTCATTTATTACAGGTGTTACAAAGCTTATAAAGGCACCTGGAACTCCCCCCCTCCCCCCGCAGGGTGTATCTTAAGGATGGTCACGTGCCGATCATGCACTCCTCAGCAGTGTGGAAGTATTCTTCAGACTTTCAAAGCAAGCCAGGCCGCGCCCCCAGTAACTTCCTTTCAGACCTAGGCAAGGTGGGGCCTTTAGGTCCCCACACTCCAAAACTGTGCTTTCAGACTCACTCTGGAGTGCTCTTAGGTGATTTGAATTCTTGTCAAGTTGACAATGAAGGTTAATCGTCACAAGATCTGTACTTAGGTGACTCATAACTACAACAACAATCTAACTATTCTCAAAAGGCAACAGCCACTGAAAAGTGAGTTATGCCCATAATTGACCAAATATCTATTTTCATTTACCTGTATCCCTATGGCAACCTTCAATTTAATCTTTGCAATTTCTCATGATCACCAATAGGTAACTTGTTTTTCTTTGTTTGTTCATTTATATTTTTTTAGTTAATGTTTCATGTTGTAGCATGTTGTAGGTTGACCTGCAAATCATGATCCACTTTTCTCAACTTCTTGAGTGATGTGATTACAGGCATGTGCCACCATACAGAACAGCTAATGCCTAAAGATAGATATCATAACATTTTTCTTCACAAAGTCAGAGTGGGAAGTTAAGCTCTCAAGGCTACAAATATTCTACAAACTGTTTTTTTTTTCAAGCACCACCTACCACAAAAGGAGTTCTACAACTTCTTGGCCATCCAAACTGTCATTTGTACTCATGGACCTGGGAGACCTGCCTGGATCTCTACCCAAACACATTTTCAAATGTAGAGCTCTTTTCTCCAGAGATTTGCCCTTTCTCTGAAGCTCTACACTCTGAAAGCCAACTCCTTGCTATTTCGATCACTGATGAGGAACTCCAGACTCATCTATACCTCTTCCTTCCTTTTTGTCCTAAAACATTCATTTGGTGGACAAAGCCCAGTGTTCACCTTGGAGCTCCATGTGATTTATGTGGATTTTCAACACTCATCAAAGCCATGCATAGCAGATGATGATAAGTGACTTCCTACAGGCCCTGGCCCTTGACCCAGTAGGAGCTTTTTGGGAGTACCAAGGAGTTCACATCTACAAGGAGAGCCCCAATAGATGCATGACAGGAGTTGATGGATGAACATCTCAGCCTCTAAATTCTCAAGATAATCCTCACGAGGATCCTCAGATTATAAAGTTCTCTACAATATCAAGCCATACTGAAGACTGAAATGGAAGAAATACGTATGCTTCTATACACTTATGTTTATGTATTTTTAAATGATTAATGTTTTTAAAGAAAATATTACTTAGTATCCTTCTATGAAAAAATCAGTGAAGTGAAATTATAACTAAATATGATTTTAATATAAATATTTAGATTGAAAATTATGTGATTTTAACATACTTTCAATATTTCTAGAATATTTTAATATTCTAGAAAAACTAATCATTTAAAAATGCACAAGAATAAATTTTCCCTTTGCCTCAGGCTTTGATAAGGCCCAAACGGCAGCGTCAGATCCTGCTCTTCATTTAAAGATCTTAATATTGTGTATATTATGGAGTTCTTATTTGATTTTAATACTCTGAATTTTTTTGCATTAAAATAGCGTTTATTGTGATTTCTATTTGGCATTTGCTTAAATTCTGCATTGTAAGCAAGTGCTGCCTCTGTCACCTCTGTCATCCCTGAGGAAGCCCACCCACTCCCCTTAATCAGTCATGTGTATTAGGATCTTCTCTTCAGGAAATTCAAGTTAAGACAAGATCTTTGACTATCCCAGAAAGATGCTCACCATTGTTCCACAAACTTGTTCTAAGGGACTTCTGGGAGTTTTCTATTCCTATCTCAATTAATTATAACACATGCGAGCCCTTTATCAGAAAGCATGATAGTTATGGACATGACATAATGAAAACTGTGTTTGGTTTTTGTCTCTGGCTCTTAGCATAGATCTGTTGAAACCCTTAAAATTTCCTCAAAGGTAGGACTATCTATTATTATTTCTAATCATGTAATGAAAACATCATCTGAGTTTACTCAATGGATGGAATGAAGGTGAAGCCACTGGAGGGAGGTGATCACTAGAAAAAACGATAATATGTTTGGAACTCACACTCTCATTCAGTAGCTCCTGGAAAGCAAAGGAGTATTGGAGGCTAAAACTGTAAGAACTCAATAGAATTGATGGCCTTCCTGGTTAACTGGAAAAATCCATATGGTAGAGAGGTGGTAGACCCCAAATTCATGGGAACAAAAATTTCTACATGTGACACTTCTAGACTTTGTATCTGGCCATTTGTACCTTTTATAATATCATTTATAGTAAACCAAGAAACATAAATGAAGGGTTAAACTAAGTTTCCTGAGTTTAGCATGTGAAATTGCAGCAGTCCTGTGAGACTGAGCCTCCTACTTACGGGGTTTCCGCTAACTCCAGAAAGTTCTTGTCAAAATTAAATTATAGGGCATCTAGTTGTTATCTGCAAAGATCTGGAACATTGCTTGGTATGCACATGTAGGTGTTTGTTGTCAGAAGTGATATGAGCAAAACAAAGCACTTAGGATAAAAACAGTTCTATTGCCTTCTTGTTTGATTATGAAACACTCTTTCCCTAGAATTTCTTTATTCTGTTCAGCATTTAAGCTCTCAACCATGCTACTATAGCTATAAGCATTCTTTTTACCTCTCTTCATTACTTTATCCCTTTCCCTCTATTTCTGTATTTCAATTACAAGTCATATGAGAGCCTGTATCTCAAGCACCTTTTAACGTGGAGATTTTAATATCTCTTTCTATCAGATTGTCAGCCTCAGAAAATGAGAACTGTGTCTTTCCAAGCAGACACAGTACCTCACTTTACTGTGAGCAATCATCTATCACATTTCATGTATTGAATTAAATAAATAACTTAATAAATTTAGACTCATTCATCAGTATAATCTTCACTTGCGTGAACAGAGCAGGTGGAGATATGCACAAATATATTCAAAGCAGAGCTCTCAGAGAACTCGGTGTACTAGACTAGTTGGCATGATTTGCTGCCTGGGTGGTAGGTTCAGGAACAAGCCCGCCTAGCAATCTGGAGGTAAATTTGGCAAACAGTACTGCACAGAAGCTCTCAGAATCACCCACCAATATAATACCCTGTTTTTGCTATTATCAATGTCTCCCTGATTCTGTTGCTTAACTCTGCATCAAGTGACACTCTTTCTAACAGGTATCCTCCAGCCAGTATAGAATTGGGGAATGATGGAAAAATAGCAGGCATTTGTTCTGATCCTGATCATAGGGTTGATTTAAGCCCTGGCAGGCTCTTTTCAGAACCACCTGGCAGTACATCTCAACACACCCACTTACAGCATTCAGTTAGCATTTAAAGGACTTCCATAAATCACCAGGTTCTCTCAACTGCTACATAGGCAGCTGAATTTTTCTTGGCCATGATTAAACTGTTCATGCCATCTTCTTCTCCGCCTTGTCAACAATTCAGAAACCCAGTCTCTAAACAAAATAACAGTTTACATTTCTATTCTTAAGCTTTTCTCTGCCAATTAAGGCATATGGAGATATTTGCCACAAAGTTACTTATCATGGTATTTGGGTTAAAAAAAGCCAAAACATATATTAAGGAGAAAGATCAAGCAAAGTGTCTCATTTCCTAGGATTGTTTGTAGAAAAGTTATATGCCCCTGGATACATCATTGACAATAATTTGGTTTTGCTTTTCTTTTCAAAAGCATTATAAAGCATTATAATTCTGTATTATATAAAATAATTATATGAAATTATATAAATTTTTAAAAAAATATTGACTGAAGCTGCACATGCATTTAGTCCCAACACTTGGAAGGCAGAGATAGGCAAATCTCTGTGAAATCAAGTCCAGCCTGGTCTACACAGATAATTCCAGGCCAGTTGGGGCTATAAGGAGGCCTTGTCTCAAAAAAAAATAGACAGCAAAGTCATCCTTCCTACATAGGGGAAAATTATAAAAGGATGATTTTTAAGAGAGAGGGGTTCTTTTCATTGTAAAAAGACTTAGAAATTCTAGATATGTGGGGGTACATATGTGTGTCATAACAAATTGTAATGTCAAGAGTATTTAACAACTGAACCCAATACAAACCGTGGCATGTTGTGTTTTTCGATTTTCTGGTGAAAATATTCCCAATATATTATAATATCCTATCAATTATAAGTCACTGGTAAGATGTCACTGATTATGGTGTTGGGTAGAGATGTAAGACTGACCTCACAGGGCTTTAAGAGCTGAATCAACCATGTCACTGGATTTAATATACCCATCCTGAGCATCCTTGAGCCAATGGCTAACCATTAGCTAGAGGAGTTGTGAGGAAATAATTATTCATGGTCCTCTCTGATCACATAAGACAAACTCACCATGGTAAGCTAGAGGGAGTTGTCAGACGTACATCACCTTACCCACCAAGCTCATTTCCTTCTATTCTTCCTTTTTAAAATAATGTTTCTATTAATTTCTTGAGAATTTCATACAAGCATTTTGATAATAGTCATCTCACATATCCTCCCAGATCCACCCCAGCCTCCCTACATAGCCAACTTCATTTCATCCCTCAAAGTTCAGCTTGCCTCTGCATCTAGAGTACTGCGATTAAAGGCTTGAGCAACCACACCCACTTCCTTAGGATTTTTGATGTTATTGTTGTTTTCTTTTGTATATTCTAGATACTCTCTTTCTGTAAGATGTACACCTGGTAAAGATTTTTTCCTATTCCACTGGATGCCTCTTTACTCGAATGTTCTTTGCTGTATAGAAACTTGGTAGTTTCATGTGTTCACGTTTGTCAACTATTGATTCCGATGCCAGGGTATCAAGTCTTCTGTTGAAGTCCATTTGGAGTTGAATTTTGTTCATGGTGAGAGATAAGGATGTAGTTTCAATCTTCTATCTGTAGCTGTCCAGTTTAAACAGCACCATTAGTTGAAGATGCTGTCTGTTCTCTTTATGTATGTTGGCCTCTGTCAAAAATCTGTTGGCTTTAGGTGTGTTGACTTATATCTGTGTCCTCAGTTCCATTCCATTTATAAACATGTCTGTTTTTATGCCAGTACCATGCTATACTATAGCTCTGTACTAGAATTAAAATTGGGGATGGTGATGCTTCCGTAAGTTGTTCGGGATTATTATTTTAGCTATCCTGGTGCCTTTGTGTTCCCATAAGAAATAAAAGTTTTTCCCCAATTTCTGTGAAGATTGCTCTGGAATTTTGATGAGGATTGTGTTGAATTTGTAGATTGCTTTTGGCAGGGTGGCCATTTTTACAATATTAATCTTACCAATCTATGACTGTCTTCTGGTATTTTCTTCAATTTTTTACTTCAATGTCTTAAATTCTTTAATATGCAAGTCCTTCACGTCCTTGGTTTGATATATTCCAAGATACTTTTTGAGGCTATTGTGAATGAGATTGTTTCCATGATTTCTTTCTTTCTTTGTTGTTGGTATATAGGAAGAATACTAACATGTGTGTTAATTTTGTATCCTGCTATTTTGTTGAATGTGATTATCAGTTCTGAGAGTTTTGGGGTAGAGGCATTAGGACCTTTTGTATATAGAATCATTTCATCCACAAATACAGACGATTTGACTTCTTCCTTTCCAATTTGATTCCACTATATCTCCTTCACTTGTCCTATGGTTCTTTTTTTTAGTAAGGAGATTTTTAGTCATTACTTCTGTCTCATTGGTTATTACTACTTAAATTATTTATTGCATCTTGATTTAACTTTCTTTTAAATTTTTCCAGTTATTATAAAAAAGTTTAAAGTATATCCCTATGATTCTGAATTTTCTCTGTGTTTATTGTAATGTTTCCCCTTTCAGCTCTGATTTTATTAATTTGGGTATGCTCTCTTTTAGTTTCTTTGTCTCGATTTGTCAATCTTTTTTTTTTTTAATTAGAAGAAGCATTTCATTACAACAGCATTAACCTATTCAGTAACATTTTTCTGAGCTAGGGTACATCTCTTTCAAAATTGGCTGTACATTTTTAGGTTTACAGATGAATTATTACACTTATACAATCTTTTACTCATTATAAACTCTATAAGACATAAAATTAAATGAGGTTTTAACATTTAAAAAAGATCAAGCCTTCTTTGTAAAAATACACAGTTTCATACAGAAAAATTAATTTTAAGGCAATTGACACTGAGACGTTTTCACATGCATTTCTAATCTCTCTATATATGACTATTACTGGTCACAGTCGCTTACTTTCTGAGTTCCTTGGCATCTGAGCATGAATATAAACTCATCAGATAGACAGCCTTCCTCGCCCACTAGAACCTCCATACTCTTCCATCCCTGCCACTGTCCACTGTGCTGTCAGCACCCCCATCTATTCCCCCCTATACTCTTTTAAAAGAACCACTTTTCTTTTCATTGATTCTTTGTATTTTTTGTTGTTATTCTATTCATTTGAGCCCTGAATTTATTATCTCTTCCTCTCCTTACTTTTTTGGGTACTGTTTGTTCTTACCTTTTCAATGATTTCAAGAGCTTCATTAAGTTAGTAATATGATATGCCTCTAAATTTTTGACATAGGCACTTAGTGCTATAGACTTACTTCTTATAACTGCCTTAATTGTATAATATATAATCTGGTATGTTGTGTTTTCATTTTCATTCTGTCCTAGGAAATTTTTTCACTCTTGATCCAATTTTCAATCAGTATGTGCATTGTTTAGTTACAATAAGTTTGTGTACTTTCTGTATCTATTGCTGTTGGTATCAGGTTTTATTCCTTTGTGGTCAGGTGGAATACAGGATGTTATTTCAGTTCTCCTTTATTTGTTGAGACTTGTTTTCTGTCCTAATATGTTGTCAGTTTGGGAGAAAGTTCCATGGAGTTTTAAGGAGAATGTGTATTTTTTATTTTAGTGTTGGACAGAATGCTCCATAGATATCTTCTTCATCTACTTGATTTATGATGTCTCTTATCAGCACAATATCTCTCTTTACTTTTGTCTATTGGTGAGAAGGGGATATTGTAGTCACTCACTGTCACTGTTTTGGGTTCAATCTGTGTTCAGGGGACTAATAGTTTTTCTTTTATGAAATTGGATGCCCTATTTGCTGTGTAAATCTTAATGTTGTAGTATACTCTTGGAGAACTTTTCCTTTAGTAAGTATGAAGTCCTCCCTCATCCATTCTGACTATATTTTATTTGAAGTATATTTTGTCAGATATTATAAGTTATGCCTCCTTGCTTCTTAGTTCCATTTGCTTAGAACACCTTTTACCATCTTTTTACCCTAAGGTGGTGTCTGTCTTTGATGTTTAGTAGGGAAATTGAGAGGCTTATTAATTTTTGTTAAATTGCTCTAGTAGTGCTGTTTTCATAGAACTCTTTGCATTAACTGCTCTGTAGTGGTTTATATATTCCTGTGCATTCTAGGGTGTGTTTAACCTTCTCTTCAGACCAAAGCATTCCTTCCAGTGTCTTCTGTAGAGTTGGTTTAATGGCCCATAATTTCCTTAAATCTGTTTTTGTCATGGAGAGTATTTCTATGTCCTTAGATTATGATTGATCTCTTTACTAATTATAATCATCTGGACTGGGCTCTGTGGTCTTTATGAACTCGTAGGACAACAGTCCAGGCCTTCCTGGCTTTCAAAGTCTACATTGCAAAGTCAGATATTATTCTGATGAACACGATTTTATATGTGATTTGGTCTTTATCTCTTTCAACTTTCAATATCTTTTCTTGTGCTAAACATTTAGTGTCTTGACTAGTATGTGGCATTGGCGAATTTTTTTGCTAGCCATGTCTAGTTGGTATTCTGTGCCTCTATTTTACTTTGCTTGTTTTTTTAAAGGGTTTTGTTTGCTTATTTGGGTTTTTAGATTTTCATTTATTTATTTTGGCTCTTAGGAAATTCTTTCCTTAGATTTAGTAACTTTTCTTCCATGATATTGTTGAAAATATCTGCTTCTTGGTTTCTCTTCCCTCTTCTTTACCTAAAATTCATAGGTTTGGTCTTGTTGTAGAGTCCTGAGTTGCTGCTTATTCACTTACTAGGTACTTTTAGATTTAACATTTTCTTTGAATGAGTAATCAAATTCCTCTACATTGTCTTCAAGTATTGATATCCATATTACACTTGATTCATTATTCCTTTGGTGAAAATTTATACTGTTTCTTATTTCAAGATTTATTTCAGTTTGAGTTTTCTTTAGAAATTATCTTTATTAAATTATATTTTCATAAATTGAATTGTTTCATTCAACAGTTTGGCTGTTTCATTCTGGGAGCTATGACTATCCTCTGAGTTTCCTGGACATATTAATAACTGCTATGTCAAAATCATTGTCTTATGCAACAAATGGCTTGCTCATCTCAGGGAATATCATGATGTGGGTACTAATTTCTGGAGAAGTCATATTATCTTGGCTATTCATGTTGTTTGTGATTTTGTGATTTTAAATGAGCACCTAGAGTTAGGTTGGTGGTGTTTTTCGGTATGGATATCTCTTCTCATGTTTCTTGAGTGCATTTTAGATCTTTGTCTGCCATTACTCCAAACTGTCAGACTTGAGGACAGCTAGATAGTGAGGTCCAGTCTTGTGGCCACTCTGCTGTGTGAATGGGGCTCCAGAGGTAGTCCCTTCACAGCTACAGATAGGTGCAGCTTCTGAGCCCAGGAGCACTGCTCTGTAAGCTTAAAAGATTCTCACTGTCGATCTTCGGAAGTCTGTGGAGGGTTCACTGGGTTCTTCAGATGGTCTTTGGATGACAGGGACTAGGGTCACAAATGGAGTGAGTGGTGCTCCCTGTAGGATGGCACACCCTCCTTGGGTGGAAACTGGTGAGGCAGAGGTCTTAGGTGCCTACCTGGAGTTGGGGTCTTAGGATACCAGGCAGACTCTGGGTTGTACCACAGGAGGGGTGGCTAGTGGGTGAGCATACAGATTCTGGGGGTCCCTAGACATAGTTGGGGCCTCAGGACACGGTTGGTGTCCCTAGCCAGCATTGCGGCATCTGGCTGGCTGGACAGTAGACTGGTTCTGGTGGTTGTAAAGCTAGGGTTGGGTCACAGGTCACTAGGTGGTTTGTAGATAATGCAATTGGTAGGGTGATTGGCAGTCAGTCAGAAGGATTCTTGGAATCCCTAGCTAGGGTAAGGGTCACAAGATATCACATGGTCCCCTCACAGAAACACACAGCCCTCACAGAGTGTCTGCTGGACTGTATCCTCTTTTTGACCTCAGTCTCTTATCTGAACTTAGCTCCAAGGTCCAAATATTTATAGGAAACAATTAGCCAGATTTTTGTGAATGAAGTAGCCAAATTATGAAAATCACTGAATGTGAAAAGCAACACTTAGCATACTTTGAGATTTCTAAGTAATCATGAAAAAAACAAAATATCACCGGAAAATTGACCATGAAGCTGTAAGGCTGGCACAGAACTTAGAACTTGGCGAATGCCTTACCTAATACCTAACCTTACAGAAAGCAAACCAAGGCCCAAAGAGAGAATAAGAATGGTTGAGTTAAGCTTCAACTCACTCCAAAGAGATTGTTTTGCTATTAATTTAATACCATATACATTTCATGTGAGTTTGAATTTTAGTAGAATTGTTATAATATGGTATTTCACATCAACAGGAACTCTGATAATTTTTATTTTTCTTAGTAAGAAACAAAAGTTTTTAAAAATGTTACTCTAATGAGTTTATATTCTGAGGAAGAACTTCTTAATACCTAACAAGAAAGTGCTGATGTTCACTGTAAATAAAATTCTCCCATTCTTTCCTGTTCCCGGGGGCAAAATAGAAGCTAGGCCTCTCCAGTTCGCCTCTTTTCGTTTCATCAAAGCAAAAATTCCTAAGTACACACTACAAGGAGGCCATAATTTTTTTTTTCATTGCTGCTGATGTTAGTCTTTGGAGAATGAATTCTGGAATTGACTTCCTTAGAAGGAAAGCCAGGAAACATGTTCTAGCTGTGCTGAAGGCTGTATCTTGTCACAAGTGACTATATGTTTGAGTGGAAAACTTTATGCTTTACAAATCTTATAAACTGTCCAATTATAAGTAAAACAGTAGAAACCCACATTCACCTTCATATTTATAGCCTCACCATCATCTTTGTTAGTTTTAGTAGTGTACCTTGGGGTGTAAAATGCAATCCATACACATGAGGCACACTACAAATATTATTTGATTGACCTGAGAGTGTCTCATTAGTAGCATTCAAAGACACATTAATATTTTTTTACTAGCTAGAATATAGGTATATTCTCAGAATGAAAAACTAGTCATTTAGAAGGGGGTAACTACTTCGACAGTTTAAGGAAACTGAGCAAGAATCTTCAGAATAATTTTCAATTCACCAGCCAATTAGAGAAGCCTTTTTTTCTTCCAGGACCAATCAAAGGTAGGACTTGAAATAGTGAACATTTTCCCAAGGCCAACAAAGAAAATAGCACCTAATTTTGAAAGAATGGGTATGAACAAACCAACTATGAAACAAAGTGTTAACTGATAACTTTCTGTACAGGGGAAATTCACAGCTGATGAGAGTGATTGGGAAGCAGGTCATAGGAAAAATGCTTTCTTTTTTTATCACCCTAGGAAGAGTGAGTTGGAGTATACAGCTTGCTTTTTCCAGTCTTTTAAATCCTATCAGTGAAAAACAACAGCCATTATGCAGCAGGAAAGAAAGGAGGGAGGAGACAGCATCAAAGCTGTATCTTTGCAGAGTCAATAACCCACTTTGGTATTTGGGTTGAAAGTTTGAAACAGATATAACAGATTTGCAGCTCACTGTAACTGCACAGGATTTTGTCGATCTTTCTGTCCTGCCAAGACTCTTGGATTGTTAAAGTCAGAGGGGAACACAAGAAGGCTTTGTCACTGTGCATAAAATGTAAAGGAGACTCAGATCCCAAAGAGTTTTCAAAATCTTTTCACAGCTCTTATGGTCCCTAACCAGGAAGAGAATCTGGTTTTTATTCTCTGAGAACTCTAGTTTGCCATATTTCCTTCCTAAAATTCAAATTGGATTTCCAAAATATAAATAATCTAGCTCACTCTTTTTCTTAAACACATTTCCTACACGTTTATACAAAATTAAATTCCTATGAATATTTTTTTGGTCAATAATAACTAAAAACATCAAGATCATAAGTGAAAAGCAATAGAACATGAGTTTGTTCTGAGGAGGTCAACTTTTTCAAATTTAAAATATCATTGTATGTTAATAGAGATCTGGGTCAAGTGTGAGGAACATAAAGAAATATCTGTTTACATCAGTTGGCAAAGAGTAATGCATTTAGGAATACTGGACAGGGGTCCTTGGAATCTTGGGACGTAATTAAAACCTCAGTAGTATATGTGGCTTTTGGTAGTGTTCCTACTCTGTTTCCTAACTTTAGGGAACGAGAATTTTACCTTAAAGATAGCTGTATAGACAGCTGTGGAATTGAATGCTCTACTGGAGCATTTTAAACAGCACATTTTCTCTTCAGAAGTAACTAAATGGGTTTCACTTTTACAGATTTATAGAACTTGTTTTTCCCAGTTACTACCTTGTCCATCTGAGTCATTCCTAGCACTTTTGAACTGAGCTCTACATTACTCTGTCTCACAATTGTACATAAAGTCAGTTGGGATACTTCACACAAAGCTGGCAAAGCTTATTTCTTGCAGATGCTAGAATATTATTTATCTTTTTCCTGCCAGAGACGCATAATGAAAAGTACACATTGCAGTTAGTAAAGACTGACAACCTAGGAGTGGAGGCATGGTCTATGAAAGGACATTCAAGTTTCTACACACTGACCTCCCCTCTCAGACTCCAAATAATCCCTCTGTCAGGGTGTTTCCCAGTGTGATTTGATCAGAATAGACTGGGTGAGACCAACCCTAAGTAGTCTTTAAGCAACTCCCTCTTATGACCCACTGTTAAGCTAAAACTAAGAACCAGTGCTTTAAAGTAGCTCTTCTCATTGTTTAATGGCTAACAATTCCACCTGGCAGCTTGTTAAAACACAAAACTTTGGGTCCTCTGTGCAGTCTCAGTGTTACTCATACTGTGACTCCCCCAACCAGCAGAATGACGATTGCCAGAGCTTGCTAGAAACACAAATTCACAGGTAGTACCCAGCGCCAAATCACTTGGGTGGAGCTCTTAAAGTTTCCAGATTACTGTCCCTGTGAGTGATTTTGATGCTTGCTAGGATTTGATAGCACTGAAAGAAGCTGGTGAGAACAATGAAAACTGAAAATACTGATGGTATTAGTCCAGTCACTCACTGGTTGACCAGTCTATCGTTTGATGCCATGAAGTACTAGTAACTGTCAAAGACTTGACTAAATTAATTTTTGAGTTGATTCTCTCATGTAGATAGTAGTCTTCCATATTAAAGTCACTTCAGAGGCTGACTCTTCATTGCTTGATTCATGAAAATTCATGACATTATGTCCAAGCACCCAAATTCTCATTTTTTGATCAAGACTGAAGAAGGATAGTTTAATTTGAAGGTACAACCCATGGCCTTTTCTTGGGAAGAAGTGTCCAGGATAAAAATAAATACGGGAAATTTAGCATATCACTCATGAGTCAGTGAGGAATTAAGTTCACATTTAAACTTCTGTCCTGGCTCATGGGGTCCAGCAATCTCTGGGTACAAAGTATATAGAAGAAAGGGTTTCTTCTAGAACACAAAGATCAATCTCATTCTTCAGCGGAGACATGGTCTCTTCAATATATATCCCTAGGTGTAAAGTTTTGTTTGCCTTACTTTTCTTTGTTTGTTTTGTTTTGCATTTTTCAGACGGGGTCATCCTGTAGCCCTAGTTGGCCTAGAATTCCATGTGTAGACCAGGCTGACCTCAGTCTCATAGAGAACCCCTGCCTCTGTGTTGCCTGAGTTCTCTTAGGGTCCCTTCCTCCTGATGCTGGTAGACAAACCATACACCACATCTTTATCTGAATTTTTCATAGTTTATATAAACCTGGGTAGGAGGAATAGAAAACTTACAAAGGTGAGCATCCAGCGCCCTGTTTTTCTCCGTGGCTCATTGGCCCGCTGTTCCAGATCACTCCTGCAGCCTGCACACAGTCTCCGTTAGCTTTCGCCAATGCCTTGTGGGCCTGCGGTCTTGCCGCAGGTCAGTAAATGCCCCCTCTCCTGTTCCCACCGGCAAGACACCCAGCCATTTTTTTCACGCACCTTGCGACTTCTGTTCCAAGGTGGTGTCAAAAGCCCCTCCCTCCCGGGCTCTCTCTGTAGTCAATTCTCTGCAGCAGGCCCCTTGGGACACACTCTGCCTCCACAGTTCTGGGATTAAAGGGTGTGTCACCAGCCCAACTTGTTCACCTTTCTTGATCCCTGTTATTCAGTAGGTCCCTTGAGGTAACTGAGTATCAGCATGTTTGCTTTTATTCTTCCCATTTAGCCATTATCTCCTCATGAGCAAAATTTTCCAAGAACTGAAATAGAATATTCAAGTTATTAACAACTCAAATATTATTTCATTTATCTGTAAGCAATCCTATAAAGCTCTTCCAAACCACCTCCTTTAACAATGGAACTCCAAGAAAGGGTTCAGGTGATCTGATCACCGGGACACAAACATGAATTCCTAGTCTCTATTTCTCTGTTTTGGTGAACTCAGTCACAAAAGCTTTGACTTTCATTTTTGAACATGGGTCAATTTCTTTTTCCTTCCCTAATTAAAATACTAGCTTACTTCACAGTAAGTGGTAAAAATAATGTTTCAGACACTTGATCAAGGAAATACACTTGAAAATTAGAGCAAATATTTTCACTTTGAGAGTTTGAGTGGCAGGACCAGGACTGCTTTATTTCTAGTAGAAAAATGATAATTCTAAGGCAAAGCTGACCTAAGTTGAAACTGTCTGCTGAGAACAGCAGCTTCCAAAGCTGAGTGTTGGTTTTGCATAAAATTTTATTATTTCCTTCCTCTCTCAGCTTATAAAAGTGCAATAGGAACAGAATGCCAGAATCGGAGAAATATGCAAATTAAATATTTTCAAAAGACCTTAGACAACTGCTCGTTTCCAGCTTGGGCTCTCCTGTTCATTATGAATTTTAGTCTAATACCATTCCCATCTTAAAATCTTATTTCTAAATTGGGTTCACTTTGTACATTGATGTCCCTGTTCCTCAGGAAGGTGCTTTGTAACCAGGAAGCTGAATACTAATGCATGAGTTGCTATGGTAAGCAATCATTTCTATGGAACAGGAGAATAAATAGTTACATGTACTCTAAATCAATAACAAAGAAGACTGAGTGGGAGAGAACCAGGTATTTTGCCACATAAGTATAGGTTTGGAGCTAGAAAATAAAGTCTTCTCTGTAAACTTCTAATATAATTATAGATGCTTCAGGAAATTTTGTATTCACCTTTTGAAGCTGATTGTTGATAGTTTTTCAAAGTTTTTACATAACCCTCTAACATTGTTTTAAAAAAATTCTTTCAGCCAGATAAAGAGCGCTGGGGGAAAAAAAATACTGCTGATTTTCATAGTTGGGAAAGGAGCTTGCAGATTTAGACCCTAATTAATGAATGCTTAATGAGCTAGAAGTGTTTAATGAACATTAAATAATAACAGTAAAGTGGAAAGTAGTTACACATTTAAAAAAAAGTGATCTAAAAAAAGAGCTCTGTTTTATTCCTTGAAAAATATAACTATGTATCTGATAGTCCTCTACATCTGCTCTACCTGGGAGCAAAGGGCCCTCATTTGCACGCAGTGCATCAAAAGTTCCCTTGCTTCAGTTGGGGACAGCCAGTGGGAGATTCCAGTGGGAGATTAGAAGAAGAAAAGTGAAGTGGTGACTGCCTGCCAGATTGCTGAGAGGTGGCTGGGATTGTCCACTCATTGTCACAGCTCCTGGAGGCTGGGTGCTGTTTCCTCCCAGAATGCCTTCCAAGATTGGTAAAGAAGCCCCTTGTCAATGCTCATTGAAAAGGATTCAATTTTTCTTGTTTTCCTTTAGTCCTGCCAAGACTTTGTAAACATATTCCTTTAAGTCTCTTCAATTTTCCCATTGGAGTATGCATTTGCTTGTTTATGCAGTCCTAATGATGACTTTTAGGGAGTTCATTTTCCATTACAGTGAATAACTACCTATATTAAAAGCATAACTAAATATTTAAACGCATTTTAAGGGTATATTTTATTACTTAGAGGTGCCATTGGCTATTTCAATACCTAGTTCACCACTTCTCTGTTGATTTAGTTTGTAAGGTTAAACTATTCACTTTTTTCCATTCTTATGAATCACTTTGCATCTTAATTTGTATTTTATTCGTATTATGTTTCCTGCATACTTTTCATGTGTTCTCTACCAAAGTTGAAACTCTATGAAGGAAGCTATCCAGAATTTCTTACTCAACTAATGACAAACACATATGGCAAGACAGAGCATAAAATCTCAGCCTAAGGTAGTTAGGTGAAATTTTTTTCTGTGAATTTTATCATGGGCTATATCCATCTAACTGAAATGCCTTTGGGAGTATTGTCTCCAGCTCAACATTGTTTGGGTTACTCTAAAGGTGCTCAGATTGGGATTGATGAGCAATCATCATGCAAACTATCACACACCTTCTCAATGGGCAGGTCCTTATTTTTTGCCATAAGAATGGAAAAGTGTGGCTAGGTTTTAGTTTCTTTTGTTCTAATTTATTTTCTGTCGCTGTAATAAAACACTCTGACCAAAAGCAATTTAGGGGAGGAAAGGGTTTATTTCAGTATACAGGTTACTCTCCATCATCGAGGGAAGCCAGTACAGGAATTCAACCAGAAACCTGAAGCACAAACCCTGGAGGAATGTTATTTGCTGGTTCACCCACAAGCTCAAACTAGCTTTCTTATATAGCCCAGGATCATCTGCCAGGGAAAGTGCTTCCCATAGTGAGGTAGTACCTCCTAAATCAATTAACAATCGAGGCAATCCTTCCTACAAACACGCCCTCAGGCCAAACTGATTTGGGAAATTCCTCAACTGCGATACTCTTCTCAGGTGACTGTGTTCAGTTGACAAAGCTAATTAGGACAGGGATAGAAGCAGTGATCTCTCTTTCTCTCTCTCCTCTCTCTTCTCTCTTCTCTCTCTCTCTCTCTCTCTCTCTCTCTCTCTCTCTCTCTCCTACAGTCTCCTTCAAATCATAAACACTAATGTTCTGCTTCCCTCACAGGGTCCAACATGCAAGGAAAACATACATCTCCTAGATTAGCCTTTGAACAAGGCATGACCTCCTCTGCAGTGACTGGGACCCCAAAAGGATAGACTTTTTCCAGACCATCATCTATTCCTGTGAGGTGTTAGGTATTTTCTCTGTTCATATCAGTGTTGGTGCCAAAGATGTTGGTCTGTGAATGGACAAACTGGCTAAGAGCCTGGGGTACTTAGGAGCTCTTGCAACTTTCAAAACTACCTAAATTCAAACAAAGAATTGTTTAGGCCAAGGAAGAAATGGGCTTATTAGGTATTATATAGAAAACCACAAGGTTATCAATAAAAAGTAGTCTCTACTACCCTCTGACCAAATTTCAAAGTTAACTTTTCTAATAGAAACAAAGATAATTAGTTGAATATAAATAAATCCTATTGCCCAGTAATTCTTCTCATAGTTAGATACTCATCAAAATGCATACATAAATCTAACAACAGGTATGTAGTAGAATGATCCTAGAAGAATTATTTTGAATAGTTAAAAGGCTAGAATCCTCCAAATTGTCCATATCTTTTATAATATATAAACAAATAAATGTTACATAGAATGACAAGTTATAATGTCTGACTATATGCATAAACATGGATGAATTTCACAACTATAGTGCTGAATTAAATACTCCATTTGCCTAAAGAATAGAAGCAGTAGGACTTGATATATTAATGAAAGTCATATAGTGAACATCCCTTGGACCACAGCAATGATCCTGGTGGTTCCACAGAATTATAATGAACTGTTTCTTGTTTGTGTAAAAGTTAGCAAAGGTTAGACTCTAACATGGTCTCACAAAGTTGGCATGGCTTTTACAAAGAAAGGTGGCTGAGTCCAACTGATTTAGTCCAAAGTTATAATATTAATTACCTGGCCACGAACCTTCAATATTTTAGATTAATGACAGCTGGACTAATGTGAGGGTTGCTAGACAGGTGTCCAAGGTGCTTTTTTTAAATTTAGCACAGTAAGGACTGCCTGGCATAGACTATATATAAAATTGGACTTGTCAGAAGTCTGTCCAGGGATGGCATTGTATTACAGATGGTGGGTGCTTTAACAATCTGTTCAATTTTGTAGGAAACAATTGTAAAGACTTTCAGCACACACTCTTGTAGCCTTTGGTTGTTGAGAGTAATTGGTTCAATAAAATGGCAACATTTCTTTAATAGTCACTGTGTTATTTGGTAAAATATTCAGCTACTCTACAACCCCTATTTTTTAGCTCTCTAGACAGTCTTCAGGCATGGATGTCAAGCTTGGTCATGTGACCTGCTTTGGATGATGGAATATTAGCAGACCTATTGAATTACAGCCTGTGTTTGGAAAGCGAATAAGAGTTTTTTATCCAATAATACAAATAATGCAAAGAAGAAAGACAATAAATACATAGAAAAGTTATCATTTTTGCTTCATAAGTTGAGACTTCAGAGTTGTCAATTGGAACAAGCTCACAAGTAGAGCTGATGAAGCCAGTCCGTGTACCACTGGTTCAATGCAATGTGCTAACTTTAAGATAATGTCTACTCATAATGTTGGTTGCTGTGTTTAGGTAACAATATTATAAGCAGTGAATTGTCTTTTCTCTTCTTGCACCCTATTCTTTCCCAAGCCATTAGAGAGGAGAGCAAATGCATGTGGCTAGTATTTTTTTTATTTAATTATTTTGTTGTTTGATTAAATCCACCCTTCACTCACTCCCTTCTAATTTTTCCACCACCACCACTTTTCCCTCTCGACTACATATGTCCTTTTTTTTAACCTACTTAGTCTACTTACTGTTCCTGTATGGGCACAGGCATAAGGTAAACTACTGGAGCACGGGAAGCCTCTCAGGAGCCACGTCTCCAAAGAAAACCGACTCTTCACTGGCAGCCATCAATCCCTAATAATTCTTCAGCTAGGGGTGGGGCTTCATGAGCCCCCACCCCCACCCTGGTCCATGCTAGTAGTTTGGCTGACTTGATATTGTACAGTTCTTGTGTATGCAGTCACAACTGCTGTGAGTTCAAATGTTCAGCTGTTGTCATGTCCAGCAGTTATTGTTTTGCTTCAGATTCCTACCACCACTGGTTCTTATGATCATTCCACCCACTCTTCCTTGGTCATCCCTGAGCCTTGAGGTAAGGGCGTGTGATACAGATGACCATTTTCAAGTGAGCACTATACAGTCTTTTGTTCTCTGAACATTGACCAGTTGTGGTTCTGTGTGTTGATAGCCAATTACCACAAAAAGTAGCTTTTCTGATGAAGGCTGAGAGATTTACTAGTCTATGGGCATAAGGACATGTATGTAGGAAACAGTTTATTACTGTTTCCGTTTAGCAGAATAATTGTATGTCCTAGCCTGGGGCTGACCCAGTCAGCTTGGGTTTTCAGCCCAATTAACAGTGCCAGGAATGAGTTCTGTCTTTCAGGATGTGGTTGATTGCTCCTCTACCAGTTTTGCCACTGTTGCACCAGTGGGAATCTCTTGCCAAGCCAGTCATTATTGTAACTCACAGAGTTCAGAACTGGGTAAGACTACTGGTTATTCTCCTCCCCTGGCAGTGTGCATAGAACCTTTCAGCACTATGAAATCTAGCCAATAGGGATGAAGCATCCATGTCTGTACATACTTGATTTTGCCATGTCCTATGTCTCAAATATGTGATGTTTTCAGCAGTAGGATCTCAAAATCAAGTTTTCGAGAGTAAAAAAAAAAAAAACAAAAAACAGCAATAGCCTTTAATATTTGATATATGCAATAACACTGATCAAAAACTCCAAAAGGGTAACCTGTACATGGTGCTGAGCTTTTTGACAGCTTAAGGTGTCTCAGAGAGGCATTGCCCCATCCATTATAGGATAATTTCATGTAACATTATTTTATATATGCATATAGCCTTACTTTCAATAAGCTTCTACAGTATCAGGCTTCCATATGACATCTTCAAAGGGCTTTAGTGTTAGTTATCCATCTCCATTATTCCTCTCCTACCCTGCCCTCCCATACCTCCACCCCATTTAATCAATCTTCTCTCTTCATGTCACTTGCATTCTATCCCACTACTTATGAACACCCTGCCCCCATTGCTTCATGGCAACTTATTAGTTTCCTGTCCCCCTATGACTTTTCAAATTATACACACATATCTAAAGATTCAAAGCTAGTATCCATAGATGAGAGAGAACATGAGATGCTAGTCTCTCTCGGTCTGAGTTACCTCATTCAGAATGATTATTTTTAGATCCATCCATTTACATGTGAATTTGATAACTTCATTTTTCTTTATAGCTGAATAATATTCCATTTTGTATATGGGCCACATTTTCATGACCCATTCATCACTTGATGGTTACCTAGGCTGTTTCCATGTCCTGGCTATTATAAATAGAGCATCAATGTCTACAGCTAAACAAGTGGCTCTGCAGTAGTTCTTTTAGGAAGAGTCCCAGAAGTTGTATAGCAGGATCATACAGTAGATCTATTCTTAGTTTCTTGGGAAAATATCCTCTTTGATTTCCAAGGTGACTGCACCAGTTTGCACTCCCAACAGTAGTGAATAAGTGTTCCTGATTTCCCACATGCAACCATCATTTGTTGTTATTTGTTTATTTGATCTTAGCCATTCTGACTAGGGTAAGATGAAATCACAAAGTAGTTATCATTTGCATTTTCTGATTGTTAAGGATGTTGAATGTTCAGAAAAAAATATTTCTCAGTTATTTACATTTCTTGATTTGAGAAATCTCTGTTTAGTTCCATCCAACCATTTTTAATTGAGTTGCTTGCTTCTTGGTATTTGTTGTTGTTGTTGTTTTAGTACTTTGTATATTCTAGATGCTAACTCTGTCAGATGTATGTCTGGCAAGGATATTTCCTATTCTGTAGGCTGCCTCTTCAGTCAAATGATGATGTCCTTTACTATTCAGAAGCTTTTTAGCTTTTTGTGGTTCCATGTGTCAGTTGTTGGCTTAATGCCTGGGTTATTAGGGCCCAGTTCAGGAAGGACTTTTCTGTGCCTGTACGTTGCAGCATATTCCCTCTTTCTCCTCAAACAGTTTCAGGATATCAGGTCTTAGGTTGAGGACTTCATTTATTTGGAGAAGAGTTTTGTGCAGAATGAATGATAAAGATCTAGTTTCATTCCTTTACAGGTAGCTCTCCAGTTTGACAAGCACCATTTGTTGAAGATACTGCCTTTTCTCCAGTGTATATTGTTGGCTTTTCTGGCAAAAATCTCTTGGCTGTAGGAGTGTGCACTTGTATCTGGGTTCTCAATTCTGTTCCATTGATCAGTGTATTGGTGCTTTTTTCTGCCAGTGCCCTACTGCATTTATTGCTACATCTCTGTAGTACACCTCAAAATCTGAGCTAGTGATACCTACGCTAATATTTTTCTTGTTGTTTTAGCTATCCTGAATCTTTTGTGTTTCTATATGAATTTTGAGATTTTTTTCCAATTTCTATGATGATTGCATTGGGATTATTTTGGAATTTTTCCTTCTTTATTGAATATTTGCAAAGTTCATGCAATGTTTTTTATTGTATTTAGATCCCCTACCCTATCTACACACTCCTGCTTACTACCTGCCACTCAATATCATGTATTCTACTATATATAAAGGTCTATAGAGAAAATTTGTTTCCCTAAATGTCCTTTAGTATGGATCCATCCACTGGAGACTGAGTAACCTATCAAGAATCACAAGCTTAAAAGAGACTGATTCTGCCCTTCTAAGCAGCCATTGATTTCTAATAGTACCTCAGGTAAAGTTCAGTCTCTTATCCACTTCCCTATATCTATCTTGGGATTTTTTTCTGCCTTGAGCTTACATGGTACTTGTGTGTGTTGTCACCATTTCTATGAGTTCATATCAGTAACTTCATAGCTGTCTGGAAAATTCTGCTTGTGGTCTTCTACCACCTCTGGCTCTTATAGTTTTTCTACCCCTTCTACCACAGTGATGCCTGAGCCTTTGAAGGGAGAAGTTTGGTATAGGTGTCTATGTCAGGGACTATCACTCTGTGGTTTCTTATATTGACCAGTTGTGGGTTTCTGTGTTAATTACCATTTGCTACATAAGGAAAACTTTCTGGTGAGAGTTGAGGGATATGATATTCTATGGGTATAACAGTAAGTTATTAGACGTTGCTTTAATACTATATCTATTTAGCAGAATAATATTATTAGACTCTCCCCTGTGGCCTGTTCTCTGTATAACCATGTGTTCCAAGGCCTAATATTAATGTCATGTATAGGCTCTGTTTTATGAGGCAGACCTTATATTCAATTAGAAAGCTGTCAGCTACTCCCATAATATTCATTCCACCATTGTACCAAAGGCCATATTATGCCAGACCAGTTGTTCTTGAGGCACACAGGATTCACAGCTAGGTAACGTTAATCATTAATTTTTTTCTTCCAGTAGCATGTATAGTACCTTCCAGCACTCTGACAGCCAGCCAGCCCAAATGAAGTTTCAGACGAAGTACGTCTTGATTTCTCCTCATTTTTCTACAACTCATGTATGTAACTTTTAGCAATAGGGCCTTGCCATCAAGTTCTGGCGGGGAACCATGAGCAGCAGCAATGGTCAGTATTGTTTGAGGTCTATAAAAGATCTGCTGGAGGCATTGATATCAAATTATACTACAGACATATGTAGTAATAAAAACAGCATGGCACTGCAGTAAGAATGGACATATGAATCAGCAGAATAGAACAAGTCCACACATTTACAGGCACCTGATTTTTGATAAAGGGGCAAAAAATACACACTGGAGAAAAGTCAGCATGCTCAAAAAAAGTCATTGGTCAAATCCAAATCAGACAGTGGCATGTAGAAGAATGAAACTAGATACCTATCTCTCTCACCATGCACAAAACTCAACTCCAAATGGATCAAAAACCTCAATGTAATACCTGATACCCTGAATCAGTTTAGAGAAGAATGTAGGGAATGTTTTGAAACTTATAGGTACAGGAAAGGACTTTTTGAATAAAACTCCTTTAGCACAAGCATCAAGTCCAACAATTGAAAAATGGGATCACATAAAACTAAAAGGCATCCATGCATAAAAGTACACCAGCATTTGATGAAGAAGATACCCAGAATATGACAAAAAATGCTTTAGCAGCTATACCTCTGACAGAGGGTTAGTATCTAGACTATATATAAAGAACTCAAAACACTAAATATCAAAAAAAAATTTTAAAGTAGAGCAAGGAGCTGTGCAGGGAGTTCTCTAAAGATGAGGCACAAATGATTGAGAAATACTTTTTAAAATATTCAACATCTTCAGTTATCAGAAAAATAAAAATTAAAACCACTTTGAGATTTCATCTTAGCCAGTCAGAATGGCTAAGATCCAAAAAAGCAAACAATGACAACTGTTCCTGAGGATGTAGAAAAAGGATCACACTTATTCACTGTGGCAGGGAATGCAAACTGGCACAGCTACTATGTAAATCAGTGTAGAGAATTCTCGAAAAGCTAGAAATTGACTTACCATGTGACCCAGCCATACCACACTTGAGCATATACATAAATGACTCCATATCTTACTACAGAGATATTTTTTTCATTCATGTTGATATCTGCCCTTTTCACAGTAGCCATGAATAGAAACAACCTAGATATCCATCAGCTGATGAATGGATAATGAAAGTATGGTACATTTTCACAAAGGAATATTATTCAGCTGTCAAATATTATGAAATTTGCTGGTAAATGGATGGAACTGGAAACACTCATCCTAAATGAGATAACTCAGACTCAGAAAGACAAATGTCACATGTTTTCTTTCATATTTGGATGCTAGCTTTGAAATCTTAGATATGCATGTTTTAATTTGAAAATCCAGAGATATCAAGAAGCTAATGAATGGCCATGTGTGGGGAAGAGGCTTTCTGAAAGGAGAGGTAGGATAGAGTGATGTAAATGTAGAAAAGGTAATGATAGAGTAGGAAAAGTTAAATGGGGTGAGGGATGAGTGGGTAGGGCAGAAGAGAGTATGGGGAGGGATAACTCACACTAAAGTCTTTAGGAAAAGCCATATGGACTACACTATTTTCTTGATTTTTACCTTGACCCAATTTTCATTCAGTGGTATGTTGTTGAGTCTTGATGAGTTTGTATATTTTCTGCAGTTTCTATTGGTGTTGATGTCTAGCTTTATTCTCATGTGGTCAGATAGAATGCACAATGGTATTTTAAATATCCTCTATTAGTTGAGACTTGCTTTGAGTCCTAACATATTAATTTTGGAGAAAGTTCCATGGTCAGCTGAGAAGAATGTGTATTTTTTTATTTTTTAACTTTTTTTTAACAGTAGTTATCAGTTGCTAAAAGTTCCTCAGCTAAGGTTGGGACTCCTTACCACTTATCTACTTCTATGCTGGGTTTTTTTTTTTAATCTGGTTTGAGTTTGCATATTCTTGTGTATGGTATTACTATTGCTATAAGTTCATATGAATACATTTCCCACTATCTAGCAAACTCTGTTTCCTTGCGGTCATCAGTCAACTCTGGCTCTTACAATCTTTCCACCCCCTCTTTCAAAATGGTCCCAGAGCCTTGGCTAGCAGAGGTTTGATATAGGTGTCCTATTCAGGGATATACACTCTGAAATCTCTTAATCTTTACCCATTTGCCAGTTGTGGCCTTCTAGTTAATCAGCATCTATTGCATGGGGAAGCTTCAGCTGTGAGAATCGAGAGATGCATTAATAGTCTTCCACCCCGTTTTCTGCTATGTTCTCTAGGCCTTAGGTGTAGAGGTGGCATTGTAGATGTGTCACTTAGGGCTGGACAACTCACAGACACTTATTCTCTTCATTTGACCAGTTGTGGAATTTATTAATAGTCTCCATTTATTGCAAAAAAGAAACTTCTTTGATGAACGATGAGGAATCCAATTGTCTATAAATATAAAGATACATATTTTGAATATAGTAAGAAATTACATTGGTTTAGGGAAGTGACAGAAATGGGTTTTTCTAAAGGATTCATGACCTCTCCAGCCATGTGTTATTGACTATGTTTACAGTACTACACATGAGTTCCCTCGGTAATGAGCTGGCCTTGGGTCCAATTAGACAGCTGTTGAATAACCCTAATATAAAAGTGCCACTACTATATCAGTAGAGGTTATTTGCTGGGCTGATCATTGTTGTGGTTCATAGATTTTATAGCTAGGTGGAATCAATGATTTGTTTTCTCCCTTGAAGTTTGCATAGTGTCTTCCAATACTATGAGAAGTATTCTTAAGGGAGGAGGCTTCCAGAGCAGTCCCACCTCCATTGCTCCAAGTTCTGCATCCAAAGTATGTCCTGGATTTAACAATAGGGTCTTGCCTTCAAGTTCTTGGAGGCAATCAAAGACTTTGGAAACAGACCATGTTATTTAGGGAGTCTCTTGGACTGCCCTGACCAACAACTTGAAGGGAGGGTTCTCCTGCATGGCATTGTGGATTTTGTTATCCAATCTTCAGCTATACACAGGCATGTGTGTGTGTGTGTGTGTGTGTGTGTGTGTGTGTGTGTGTGTGTTTTTTGGGGGTTTTTTTAACTTATACTTTTTTTTTTGTT
>NW_008332087.1:1501280-1527976 GCF_000622305.1 Nannospalax galili
GTGTGTGTGTGTGTGTGTGTGTGTGTGTGTGTGTGTGTGTGTGTTTTGGTAGGATTTTGAACTAATACATTTTCTTTTGGGTTTTTCACATCATCTAAGCATTATTTGTCTCTCTTCTCTCCCACTTCATAACCCTCCCTGCTTCCTCCTCAATTAAATATCTTTCATTCATCTTCCTTCTTTCTCCCTTGATAACACCTGTCTCCTAATATTACTCTCTCTTAAGCTCCTTCTTCCCCTTTACTACCATGATTCATTTACATTTTTCTTGCTCCTGAGGTTACATGAGAAGATATATTCAGCTCTAGGAGTTTGGAGCTAAGATATACATATGAGAGAGGACATATGTCATTTGTGTTTCTGAGTCTATGTTACTTTTCTTAGTATAACAGTTTCTAGTTCTGTCCATTTACCTGAAAATTTAATGATTTTTTTTCTTTACTGCTGAGTATAACTCAGTTGTACAAATGTATCACATTTTCATCATCCATCCATTGGTTGAGGGACATTTAGGTTGTTTTCCATTTTGGTATTTTGAAAAGAGCAGCAACAATCATGGCTGAGCAACTATCCCTGTAGTAAGCTATTGAGTCCTTTGGGTATATGCCAAGTAGTGTAACCAGATCATATGGCAGATTTATTTTTAGTCTTATAAGTGTTCTCCACACTGCTTTCCACTGTGGTTTCACAGATTATGACAGTGAATGAGAAGTCCCTTTTCCCCACATCCTCACCAGCATTTGCTGTTATTTGTTTCTTTGATCTTGGCCATTCTGACTGAGGTGAGATGAGCTCTTAAAATGGTTTTGATTTGTGTTTCTCTAATTAGTAAGGATGTTGAACACTATTTAAGGTTTTTCTTAGCCATTTTATTTCTTGTTTGGAGAACTCTCTGTTCAAATCCCATAGCCCAATTTTTAATTGAGTCTTTTTTTCTTAAGTCTTTGTTTTTCTTAGTTCTTTGTATACTCTGGATATTAATTCTCTATTAGATTATAGATGGTGAATATTTTCTCCCACTCTGTGAAGTTTCTTTTCACTTTATTTGTAGAATTAATATTGTGAAAATAACTATCCTACAAGTAGCGATCCATAGATTCAGTACAATCCCAATCAAAATTTCCATGACATTCTTCACAGAAATAGAATAAGTCATTCTCAGTCTTCTTTTCTGAGTCTGTGTGACTTCAATTAGTATGTCAGTTTCTAGATCCATCCATTTATCTGAAAATTTCATTATTGCATCTTTCTTTACTGCTGAGCAGAACTCCACTGTGTAAATGTGCCACATTTTAGATGTATGTTCTCCCTCACTTGTGGATCCTAGCACCAAATCCTTACAAGTGGGTGCACATCCTGATGTAACTGCAGGAATCAGGAATATGGAAAGAGAACCAGGGAGGTAAAGGAAAAGAAGGAAACCAAGAGAGAAGAATAGTAGGAGAAGGTGTTAGTAAGGGAGAAATATGTAAAACTGGGGAAGTTAAAGGGGAAGGGGGTGGGAGGGCTATACTAAGAATTATGAGAATAAAAGGGAAAAAATCCTCTTCACACACACACACACACACACACACACACACACACACAAACACGAAGCCTTAAGCGTAGAAGGAACCCTTGGAAGAAAGCCCTTCCAGAAGCCATACAGTTGTTAAATGAAAATCCCAGTACCAGAAGTGGGTTGCCCCCCTATGAGCTATTAGCTCAAAATAATAAAGGCCATTGCCAATAATGCTGGTTGTACACCAGAAATGGAGTAAAACCCTATAATTGAAGATGCCTCATGATGTGAGCACAAGAGAGGGAGAAATTAAGCTTTAACTAAGCTGGAAACCCCCTGCCACTGGATGGGTGGCTTTCATAGTGCCAGAAGGGAATATGCAGATGGCTGAAGGAGAATTGTCCCCTATAACTCTGCTCAACAATGGACCTCGTGTGCTGCACTATCAACATGCCAAACAAGATGCTCCTACTGGTGCAATAGTGGTGCATCTAATGTATGTACAACCAGCAAATTTTCAATTGGATACAATGCCCACTCCTATGGGTGGAACACACATCTGGTGCTCTAGACCAGGCCAACCCCATGTTGTGGGGGAGGATTTAGGCCCCAGTGGGGAAGCCACTACAATTATTTTGTTAGATGGATGTGTTGCACCAGCTAAAGTACTATCCAAGCGTTTGTGTTTATACCCATATGTTAAGTTATTATAGAAGCCACTGCTTAAATGTTCTTGCTTCTTTTTGTTTGTGTTTCTATAGTAGATGGAATCCCCCCGAAATGGGCCAACAGCTCATGGAAAATAGATGATGCAGAGATCCGAAAGTTCAGTGCCTTGTCACAATGGCGAAGATCATCCCAAACCTACCACCCCCTCCAAAGCTCAGGGACTTTTTTGGAAGAGGTTGGCAGAAAGAATTTAAGAGCCAGAGAAAGGGGTCGAGTATTACCTCAAAGTGCCCTCTGAACACTATGCCAGCAAGCTATAGTCATACCTCCTTCCCACACATGTCAAAGAGCCGAGAGGGTAGTCAGTTACCCCTCCCAACCAATCAGTCCACCTTAGCTGTATGTGGGGGAGGGGCTAAGGATATACAAGCCGAGAACACCAAGAGACACCTCTCTTACCATTTTGTGTGGCTGTCAGGATGTCACAGGATTTATATTTGAATGTGGACTTTCCAGTGCAACTATAAATGGGGGAGGGTGCCCACTCTTCTGTAAATAAACTCTCGCTCTATGCTCTGTTTGCAAGCCCAATTAACTCATTAAGATTTTCCAAAGAACAAAGAAACAAAACAACAACAACAACAACAAAAGATAATGGAAACCTTCATTATTCTACCAAAGTTAAAGTTGACTTCATGTTGGCAAATCCTTCGGTTTCTGATTTCTTATTCCTATTTTCCCCCCTTAAACTTCTTGTATATATTTTTTATGTAACCTGTTTCAAGTTATTCTGGAAAAATGTGTTAAAAATTGCCTGTCTTTGGAATACTAAAAATATTCTAAATTTCTTTTTGAAAAAGAATGAAATGTCTGTTTAAAAAAGAAAGAAAAATCATCCTAAAATTCATACAGAATCACAAAAACCCTGGAAAGCCAAAGCAATCCTCTGAACAAACAGCAATACTAGGCAGATTAGCATAGCAAATCTCAAAGTATATTACAGAGTTACAGTCTTAAAAACAGCATGATACTGGCATAGACACAGACATATAGATCATGGAATAAAATAGAAGACCCCAACATGAGTGCATGCCATTTCAGCCACCTGATATTTGATACAGCTGCTAAGAACACACACTGGAAGAAAGACAGCATCTTCAAACAAATGTTGCTGGCAAAACTGGATCTCCATGTGAAGAAGAACAGAATTAGACCCATATATATCACCCTTCAACAAAGTCAACTGCAAATGGATCAAAGAACTCAATTTAAAACCTGAAATGCTGAAACTACCAGAAGAAAACATAGGCAGTACCCTACAAGATATAAGTGCAAGAAAGAACTTTCTAAATTGGACTTCAGTCCCTCAGGAATTAAGGTCAACTATTGATAAATAGGACCTCACAAAACTAAAAAGCTTCTGTACAGCAAAGAAGGTGTGAATTTTAGTGTTTGGGGGAATGTTCTATGGATGTCTGCTGTTTGATTTGTGATGTCATTTAACTTCAATGTTTCTCTGTTTAGTTTTTGTTCAGATGACCTCTCCACTGGTGAAAGTATGTTATTGACATCAACACCACACCCACTATCGCTGTGTTTGGTTTAATCTGTGATTTCGATCTAACAATATGTCTTTTATGAAGTTGTATGCCTTTGTGTCTGGTGCATAAATGCTTGGAATTCAAATATCCTCTTCTTTTTTTTTTTTAATGACCATAAAGTGACCTTCCTTATCCCTTCTGATTTGTTTTGGCTTTAAGTCTATTTTTTCAGATATTAGAATAATTATTCCTAGTTGTTTCTTAATTCAGTTTGCTTGGAACACTTTTTTCCCATCCTTTAATCCTAAGGTGGTGTCTATTGTTAATGGTGGTGTGTGTTTCTTGGAGGTAGCACAAAAATGAATCCTACTTTCCCAATAATCCAATCTTCTGGTTTTTGTTTTATTTAGGAATTAAGTCCATTAATATTGAAAGTAATAAATGAAAAATGAATTAATTCTTGCCTTTATGTAGACTTTGTAGTATTTTCTTAGACTTATTTTGATTATCTGTCCTGGCACTGGCTATTTGTTTTCTTTGGCCTCTTGGCTATTTGTTTTCTTTGGCCCTTTCTTCAGACTGAAGTATTCTTTCCACTATCCTCTGTAGAGCTTGCTTAATAGTCAGACATTCCTTTAGTCTGTTTTTATCATGGAAAGCTTTTATTTGTCTTTCAACTTTAATTCATAGTTTTGTTTGGTATAATAGTCTAAGTTGACAGTTGTGGTCTTTCAAAACTTGGAAAACATCTTTGTAGGCCCCTTTGTCTTTACAAGTTTCTGTTGAATAATCAAGTATTTGTCTGATGGGCCTGCCTTTATAAATGACATTACATTTCTCTTTTGTAATTTCAGTACCTTTATTCCATGTTTTTAAAGTTTTTTTAAAAAATATTTTATTCATTATTTTTATTTCATATGTATGAATATATTGCCTGCTTGTAGGTAAGTGTACCCATGTCATTCAGTACCTGCAGAGGTCAGAAGAGGGCACTGGATCCCTTGGAACTGTAGTTAGAGATAATTGTTATCTTCCTTGTGGGTTCTGGGTCCTCTGCAAGAACAGCCAGTACTCTTAAAAGCTGAGCCATCTCTCCAGTCCTGTTTTTAATGTTTCATCCACAATGAGCCATGGGGATTTATTTTCTGATTTTGTCTAGATGGAATTCTGTAGGTCTCGTGTACCTGGATAAGTATCTATTTCTCAAGGTTTGGGAAATTTTCTTCTATGATTTTATTGAAAATATTCTGTTGTCCTTCATCTACCCCATGAGCTGAGGGTTAGGTCTTTTCATTGTGTCCGAAGCTCTTCCATGTTCCATTCATTTTGTGAATGTTTCCCTTTGGCCTTTATTGAGTGATCCAACTCCACTACTTTGTCTTCCAGCCCTGACTGTTTTCCACATGATCCATTCTGTTGATGTTTCCCATTGAAGTTTTTATTTGGTTTATTGAGTTTCGTATTGCCAGCACCATTTTAGTTTGGGTTTTCTTCAGCAATGCTATCTCTATATTGATTCTGTTTTCATATCTCATATTGACGTCCACATCGAAAGCTCTTTGTTTTTGTCTTCTTAGAGTATGTTCTTAGACTTTCAGTTGTTTTAGCATTATAATAACCATTCTTTTGAATTGTCTGGAAGATCTCCCAGGTCAATCTCTTTATTGTGGGACACATTGCTGCTGCTGATTCTGTGCTAGGATCTGCACATCTGAGGTAGTTTGCTAGTTGCATATATATATATTTTTTTTTTTTTTCTCAAATCACCTTTCTTCCTCCAGCCAAAGTAGGCATGTACAATGTTCTGGACAGGGTTAACTTGTAAAAGGAATTAGGCATTTATTTATTTTGTAAGATTTCTCTTTGAGTTCATATGACATTTGTCATTTAAAAAAAGTATAGGGCATACAGTAAGAGGATTTGAGTTCAGTGCTATCATTGTCACTTACTGATGTCTAGTGGTCTCATCAGTAAAAGGAGACAATGATGTTTGCTCCTCAAAATTATGAAAATTAGATAAAGTTTGTTCAAAGTACATGGTAAAGTTTTGAATTGCCTTAACTAAAATCAAATTGTGGTTCAGAAATAAGAATATCTAAAGTCTCCAAGGTAATATAAATAGTGGCACCAAGAAATATTATCCTGAGGGCATCCAATGAGCATCTTGGCAGAATGTTAGTGTCTAAAATTGCCAGTAGTAGGTAGAAATCGGGGTTCCTTTTAAAAGGTTTCATCACTATATTTCCCTTCTCAAAACTGTTTGGTGTCATCCATCACACTTAGAATGAAATTCCAAGTTCTCAACAAAGCCTGCATCATTCAACTGACTAATCCTCTGAAAAACATATTGCTCTCTGGTAGCTCTTCAATTTTCGCTAACTGTGATGGTTTGATTGTTAATTTTATGGGATTTGAAATCACTTATGGGACAAACCTCTAGGCATGTCTGTGACGGTGTGTCCAGAAAGGTGACACACCCTGAATGTGTGCCGCACCATTTCCTGGACTCTGGGTCCAGGATGAATAAAGAAGGAGCAAGTAGAATGTCAGCATCACCTCTCTGTTTCCTGACTGGATGCAATGTGTCCTGGCTCCTGCTGCCATGCCCATCCCACCATGTCAGATGGTTCCCTCAAGCTGGGAGAGAAAATAAACAGTTTCTTCCTTAAGGTTTTTTTTTTTTCACAACAATGAGAAAAGTAATTAATTTTCTTACTCTATTGCAGCCTCTTTGCCTTTTCTCTCAAACATAAGAATATTTAATATTTAATTCTAGGGCCTTTAGACACTTCTTTGGGGATGATGGAACATACTCATTAACCTAGACATCTCTGAAGCTTATATCTTCATTGATTATGGTCTAAGTTCATATAACCTCATTGGAGATCTACCTGACTCATGAATTTCAAATATGACTCTTTCTGCCAGCACATCACTTGTAACTTCATATTCTGCTTAATTTTCCTGAGGCTCTGTTCACAGACACTGCATTACATTATTTGTTTACATATTTTCTGACTTCATCAGCAAAATGTAAGAGTCACAGGGAAGGGATGCTGTCTCTTTAATTCAATGGTATATCCTCCACGAACTCATAGTAAATTCTTAATAAACGTCATTGTGTGGGTAAATGGAAAGAGCCACATCGTGAAATTTCTATGTTACTTGAAGGGATGAAGGGGTAGGTAGGTTAGTTTTCAATATGCTGAGGTTTTCTATACAGAGATTGTTGAAGAATTTACATTCATTCCTGTATTTAATAATAATGAGGCAACATCTGCAGGCTGGGCATGTTAGTACATATTTGGGACACACAGGGAATGTTCCAATTGACTTCCCTGGGAAAATAAACTCTGAGACTGGGATTAGTGTGATTTCAAATTTTAGGAGAAATTTCTGTGCTTTGACACCTAAAAACCTATGGGAGATAAGACTGGGAAGAAAGAAGCTGGTCACTGCAGCAGAGATCGCTGCCCAGCTTTCATGCAGTTGTGTGACTCAAATGTTCTTCAGAATTTTCCCCTATCAAGGTACCAACATTTAGCCTTGTACTTCTGAAACCACCGGGACCTGAACATAGGCTGCCCCTAGGGACAAGTGTTCCACTGTTAATGTGGAGACCTGCATCAGAGTGTGACTCAAAGTACATTTGCTGGGCTTCCAGCCTTAGTCACTGCCTGGAGTTGGAGAACATATGTCTTGGTCCTGAGGTAGAAAAGGCACAGGGCGTCAGTACAGCACACACTGTCCACTAGAGAGAACAAAATGAACAAAGAACTTATTTTTAAGGGGTTTAAATTCTATCGTGGTATAGAAAGACTGTCAACAATAAACAAAGTAACCTGGACAGCATATTAGAAAGTAATATATATCAAAGAAGAGTTGACATAGTAGAGCACAAGGAGGAGGAGTGAAATATAAGAGTGATACCAAAGGGAAGAACTAAAAGGAGAGAGGTTGGGCTTCACTGAGCTGGAAATTGAACAAAGGCTTGAAGGAGGTAAGAAAAACTGTACCTATAGGATAAACACTTTGATCAGAGGGAACAGCTTTTGCAATAACCATAAAATGTAACCAAGTTTACCTTGTCCAAAAATTTCCACTCTCAGGACCCTTGATAGATAAAAGGAAGGCATGGTGGTCATACTTTGGGTGACAAAAGTAAGGAAAGGGAAAGAAAGGATCTTTTGAGCTTGATTCTCCATCCATGAAATTTAAAGGGAACTTTTCTATTCAAGGTTACAGCTACATTTGGTCTACTCTGGGATGTTCTGAGTGGAGATCATTTGTTTCCTACCTTCTCCATCCACAAAGATACAAACATGGTTGTTCACACCTTTAATCCTAGCACTTAGGGATACAGAGGCAGGTGGATCTCTGGGAGACAAGGCCAGCCTGGCCTACATAGTGAGCTCTAGATCCAGGCCAGCAGGGCCTAACAGGAGACCCTGTCTCAAAACAAAGAAACAAACAAATGAACGTAAAAGCAAAACAAAAGTAAACTACACAAGTGTAACCGTTGCCTAGACACATTTGCCCTCTCTTGCCCATAACTTTTCATTTACTGGGGTGTGATTTAAATGTCTTAATTGGGGATGAGCATGCCCCAATCATTCTCTGCACTTTTATCATTTGTGGATCTCTGTGTTAATTTCTTTTAAGGGGAGCCACTTGAAAAGTGAATGCCACCTGGCCTGAAAGAGGGAAAAATTGAGAAAAAAACTAGTGAGATTTTCACTGATGTGAGTGCAGCTCATATGTGTCACTGCCTTTACACCATTGGAGCAACCCAGTTGGCATGACTCTTTGTCAGAAGTGCACCATACTAGAATCAGTGGCTGAGCTGAGGATCCATGGAAAGTGTCTGACAAAAGAACCAAGTTAAAAATAACTTCTTCCCACATTCTGAAATGGGATCATTACAAGGACATTCACTGAGCAGAACTGTGTATCCTCTGGGGACCTCAGTGACGCTGGGAGATGGCTGTTGAGAACGCATCTTTTAGCTCCCCCTGAAATGAGAACAGGGACTTGAATTAAACTCCACCACAGACTTTATTTCCTTTAATATTTTATTTTACTATTTTTCCTTCATGTATGCATATATTTTATTTTGATCAAATCTACCCCTCACTTTCCCAATCCAACTCCTCCTGGCTCCTTCCCTCCACTTCCCCTTCCCAGTTTGACATCCAGCTGGTAACCCCCACATACACATGGGTGTAGGGCTGTCCAGTATAGCATGAGAAACCTAGCAGAGGCCCCATTCCCCAATAAAACTAGCTTTCTCTCCCCTGGCTTCTGTCAACTGTGCTTTCTCATATAGGAACGGGGTCTTGTGAGTCCACCCACATTCATGCTGGAATATTGACTGGATTGATCTTGTTCAGGATTTACTTAAGCAAACACAGCTGCTGAGAGTTCATGAGTCCAACTATCTGTCATGTCATTGCTTCACAACTGTTCTCTCACACCTCTGGCTAGGCCATCTTTTCTTTCTGCCCTCTCTTCTATGATATTCCTTGAGTTTGGTGGAAGGTGTGTGATTTAAACGTCTTAATTGGGGATGAGCACTTCCCAATCACTCATTCTCTGCACTTTTATCATTTGTGGATCTCTGTGTTAGTCTCCATCCACTGTTACAAGAAGGTTCTCTGATGAGGGGTGAGAGCTGAACTATTCTATGGGTATAAGGATAAGTAGTTTGAAGGTAGTTGGATACTGCATCAATTTAGTAAAATCATAGTAGGTTCTCCCATAGTGTCTACGATCTCTCTAGCCATGGGTTCTTGGTTAGGTTTATAGTACCAGGCATGAATTACCTCTTGTTGAGTAGGCCTTAAATCCAATCAGATAACTGTTGGTTACCAACCCCCAAGATATTCATGCCACTATTGTACTAATGGGCACAGCTTACCAGTGAGTCATTGTCGTAGCTCACAAAGTGATCACCTGGGTTAGACTGCTGGCACCTTTTTTTTCTCCTGAAGTATGCTCATCAGCATGTAGCACTATGAAAGCTGACCACCAGGAAGGAGGATAGACTGTTTACTAGAAATTTACTAGATGTAAATATGGGCAAGTTCTTTCAAGACATTAACAAGGAAGCCTCATGAAATTGCATTAAGTTATACAAAGAGAGTGGGGAACTTAGTGTATATTTTGGAGGAGACAGGAGAAAAACAGTGGCTTAATGAGCACTGTACCACTTAGAATCATCATCCCCTTGCATTACAAAGGATCACAGGTTTTCTCAGAACTCTGATAGCATATGTGCTGGGGGCTATTTCAGATCTAGACTATTTCCTAAATGTGTTGCAATGGGTTTTAATTGAATCAAACAGGTGAGGGGCGGTGCCCAAATGGAGTAGGAATAGCTTTAGCACTTAGACATCTTTATACTTTAAATTCTTCCCCACTTCTTCTCAGATACTCCATGTAGGAAAAGACCTTTAACTTCTTTGAAACTGGATGAATTCACTTTTCACATCTATCTAGCTGGGATACAAGGAAATGCAAAGGATTTAGGGATTTATATGTATATAGACTGAATGAATAATATGAGCAGAAGAGGCCAAAATGAAGATTCATGTGCCAAGAATTTATTGGATGGTGGTTTCAGAAAAGAGTTGGAAGTGATGGACGCAGATAGTAAAGGCTCTTTAGTGCAAAGATGCTTCCCGTGTTCTAGCCTGTCATCACTCCTGGCCCGCTGGCCCCTGTTACCCCAGTCCCTAGCTGCTGAGACCGTTGTAAAACAGGCAATCCCTATATACTTCTTTTATGAGTTTGTTAGAAACATATGGAATCACCAATTTAAGGTACATTTTAAGTCAGCATCATAGTTCGTTATCATGATAACGAACCCCAGGTGTTTCTGGGGTTCGATTTTGGCCTTTGCTCAACTCAATACTAGTATCCATGTGGTCTTCTTAGTTCATGTACGACATTCATAACTGGGACACAAGATAGAGCATGCCACTGGTATTTGTATGAGAGAATTTATAATTTTGTTTGGAATTCAAATGCCAGGATGCCCTTCCACAGTCCCAGCATCTAGATCCTGGTGTACTAATCTTGTAATCTAATCTTTCTGAATTGAATTTGCATGTTGGGTGTTTGTTTAAAAGAAAAAAGACAATATGTGACTAAAATGTCTGGATTGAAACTTTGACTTACCATACTATTTTGTAAGTTATTGCGTATATCAATACTTCATTGATTTTAATGGATGAATACTGTTTCTTTCATTATACTACCACAATATTTACTCATCTATTAATAGGTATTTAGCCTGTTTCTGGGCTTTGGTTACTATGAACAATATTGCTAAAAACATTCATGGTAATGTACAAGTTTCTATGTGGATGTGTTTCATTTTTAATGAGCAGATAGCTAGGACTAGAATGTCTGGCTCACATAACAATTGTGTTCAGGAAAAACCATCAAAATTTCATAGCAATTATATCATTACACATTTCATTCAATAATGTAGAATGATTAATACATCCCCACATTCCTTTTAACACCAGTTAATTTTTTATTTATTGCTGGCATTGCTGGTATTCTAACGGGTAAAAAAATGGTATACTATAGTTTTCATTTTCATTTCCTTAACAACCAATTAATTTAAGCAAATTTTCATGGGCCATTTATACTACTATTTTAGAAAAATGTCTACTCAAGACCATTGATCACGCTTTAATTGCATTGTTCATCTTTTTGTTATTGAGTTGCACAAATTCTCTAACCCGAATACTAAACTAAATCAGGTACAAATTACTGAAAGATTTTCTTCAATTCTATGTGTTTTTTTTTTCACTTTATTTGTAACAGCTTTCAATGCAGATGAATTTTTTCATGAAGTTCAATTTTTCTTTTTTCTGTTGCTCGTAGTGTATATGTTTCTGTGATTTCATTCACTTCACCAATTATGTAACATGTTGGTCTTTTATCAAGTTTTTAATTTCTCTTATCAACTTTGATTTTAATAATTTGAGTTTACTTTGTCTAGGTAAGAGTCACTTTTATTGGAACTTTTAAAAAGAAAACTGCTAGGTTTTTTAAAATATTATTGCTTTCTGTTGTCTATTTTCTTTGTCCTTGTTCTAATAATTATTTTTGTGTGTGTGATGGTTTAGTCACTTGTGGCTTTGGTTTGAAGGCAATTTCCTTGTAAGCAGCATGCAGGAATTTTTTTTCTTTAATATAGTCTTCCAATTTCTGTTTGGTAATTGGTGAGTTTACTGTTTTGTCTTGAAGTAGTAACATTATGTTTTTGTTCTTCTTTTGTGTGTGCATGTGTGTCCCAAGCAGCCTGTTTCCTCTGAGGGCTGGGGTCTGCTGTGGAGAATTAACCGTGGAGAGTTAGCCATGGAGGGAGAGGCTCCTATGCGCCATCTTGGACAGGAGCCGGGATGGTTCCTGGCATCTGGGCACGCGAGAACAGAATGGCCCCACATTTACCATCCTGGGGCGAGACTACGGGCCCATGAGGTATGGATGAAAGCTAGCATTGACTGTGGGCGGGACACAGGAGCAATGTGGAATGGTGGACTCTGAGCCTGGTGCAGAGCTGGGCACCAGGTTTCATTTCTTTGTAAGTCTCTCCTCTCCCTCCCCAATGGTATAAACTATAATAAATCCACATAAAGATATGTTACATGGTTTGTCTGATAGTGCCCAGAGCAAGAGACTCCAAGAGAACTCGCGCGACAACACGTATTTATGCACATGTGCACAGAGACCAAAGGACACTGTTGGGCATCATCCTCGGTAATGCTATCCACCTTCTTCAAGATAGGGTCTCTCAGGTGCCTGGAGCATATTCACAAGACAGGCTGAATTTGAATACCAAAAATTCTCTTACTAATTATTTTGAAATCTGTCTGAAGGAGTACCTGATGAAGAAAAAGCTAGGGAACTTCAGAGTATTGCATAACACCCACAACCTCCAATCTTTCAGGCATATCTTGTATTGCTGTGTAATTCTGCTCCTATGGAGATGTAAATAAATGTCTACTCACCCTAGAAAGGAAATCAATGACAGACCAAAGTAAAGATATCACCAAGATCCAACTTGGTGAACCAATGGGTTTTACTGGGGTTACTTACAAGAATGTAGGTGAGAGGTTACTTACAGAAACAGAAATTCTTATAGGAATTAAACTGAGACTGGCCTGGGGCAGTGAGAAGCCTCCAACCATACTGAGAAAGTAGAAGAAATTTAACCTTTACTATGTGTGGATCCCAGTCTAAGTTCCCGCTCCAGAGAAACTGAGTCATAAACCAGAAATAAATGCAGGCTTTTTACAGTATTTACATTTAATACTTTGGTAATAACCATACTGGTGGATTTAGACTTTCATATATATGTGTTCTTTAGGTTATCATCAGAAATTTAAATGGTCAACATTTTAAAATATTTTATTATTTTTATTTTATGAGTATGAGTGTACTGCCTGTATGTATGTGGGTGCACCCATGTCGTGCAATGCCTTGGAGATCAGAAGAGGGCTTCAGATTCCCCTGGAACTGGAGTTAAGGATGGTTTGCAGCCGCCATATGGGTGCTGGGAATCGAACCCAGGTCTTCTGCAAGAGCAGTCAGTGCTCTTAACTGCTAAGCCGACTCTCCAGCCCCACACAGATCTTGGGCAAGTGTAGGCAAGGGTCAGGACATTCCAAATAACAAGATATTTTGCTGATACTAGCAAATTCTCAGCTATTTTAACAAAACGGATACATTGTAGCAGGTGTTTCCTTAAAGCAACAGCAAGAAATAATATTTTTTCAAGGTACTCACAGAATGTGGTTTTGGGGTTGTCTGTCCTGTCCTAGCTCAGCCTGAAACTGATGAGAACACTTCCTTTATGATTTGAGTACAATTAGAAGCTTCTAAACTCCTGTTACCTCTACATATATCAGCAAGCATACTTATTATTAGACCTATTATTAGAAATACATAAAATTCTGTTCAAATCCATTTGTTAGTACTTATCCTACCATACAGAACAAAGCTATACTGCAGTCATAGTTCAGTAGTTCCACATTAGATAAATAATATTTCCTCACCAAAACAATTCAGTGACAACTGTATCACCAAAAGCCCACCGCAACATGGGTGACAATTCAAAAAAGCTGGAGGCCTGGAACTCACTGCACAACCTGCAGGCAGCTCAACAGTTAACATGTTAGTAGGTGTTTCTTCCAGGTTTCTGGGTTATTCTGAGCCTCTTCCAGGCAGCTTGTTTGGTCTCTGCTTCTTCCAGGCAGCTAGACCGGTGTGAGAGTCTCTCAGCAGTCCTTATGGCCTCTATGTGCTTGGGGAGGAAAAGGCCCAGGGAATCAAGTCAGTTTCAGGGACTTCCTGAAGCTACTGAATTGCTAAATTCCTGAGTTTAAGGAGTTTTCCTGCAGGATGGAATGTTTTGCCTCCCTTAGGGCATCCTATGTCTTAACCAGCTTTCCTCCAAGATGGAAGCTTTTATCTAGGAGGAAATTGTGACACAACCCATGCTAATCATGGACTACCCATCTCCATACCTAGTACAGTTTGCTGGTACCAAGATGACAAATAAGAATTTTTTTGTAATAATAATTTTTAAATATTTTTTTACTATTTTTATTTTTTTTATGTGTATGAGTGTATTGTCTGCACTTGTGTCATTCAATGCCCACAGAAGTCAGAAGAGGGTGTCAGATCCCCTGGAACTGGATTTTGTTGCCAAATAATTGGGATAGTTGCTTTAGTGAAAAAAATAACTCCTGGGCTTTCTTACCTACCCTGCCATTTTCTGTGATCTTGTTTAATACTCTTGAAAATTTGGTGAGCCAAATTTTTATATTTCCTCTCTTGTCTTTTATTTTTCTAACTATGTTTGCAATTTATTTTCTCAGATAAACATTAAAATAAATGTCATCAATTTTTACAAAGGAAAATGAAAACATATCAGAATTTTCTTTGTATTTAACCGGATACTTGGTTAATTTTAGAAAAGCTCATTATTTCTGATATCATGTCATCCAGCAACATAAGATATAGCTCTCCATTGATCCTTCTTCCAAGCTCCTGTGCAGACATTATATGTTTTATAAAAAACTTTTAAAATTATTGTTATAGCTGTCCTTTACTGTTTTAGATATGTGAAATTCTACTATGTATGATATAACTAATATTAATGCAGTCATTTTCTCTATTATGACTTCAAAAATATTATTATATAAGAAAACTATGCTTGACTCTTTTTTGATTAGTTGAACGAATGAATTTTCTTACTAATTCCAATTTTTGCTATTCTTAAGATTTCTGGACTATATAATCACATAATTTACAAATAATAATTTCCCTCATATTTCCAATTTTATATATTTTAGAACAATTATACATGATTGTTACTATTGCTACTGTCCTTTTGTTCCAAGTTTAAATGGGAAATCCTTAGTGTTTAATCAGATTCATTATTCTGGCTACTATTGTATGTGATAAATATATCCAAAACCACAAACATGTATGCATATATCTTACATACAAATGAAAGCTAAGTTTAATAAACATTATTTAATCACGATATTATCAGAAGTACTTTGTAGTTTATCTATATTGAAATGTCTCATATGCTGTGATGGTTTGAATGAAAATGTCCCCTATAGGCTCCAAGTATTTGGACATTTTGTCCCCAGATGATGGTGCTATTTTGGGAGGTTTCCAAAGGTGTTGCTATCCTTGAGGAAGCACATCGCTGAGGGTGGACTTAGAGAATTCTTAAGTCTTGCGGGATTTCCAGTTGTTCTCTTTTGCTTCCTGTGCCTGTGTGATGAGGTGAGAGCTTAGCTTCTGCTGCTCCTGTTCCAGTCACCTCCAGCCACTATGCCTCCCTGCCATGATGGACTGTAATTCTCCTGGAACCGTAAGCTCAAATAAACTTTTCCTTCTATAAATTGCTTCAGTTAGTGTTTCTATCGCAGCAGCAGAATAGTGACTAATACAGTAATTGTGAAAAGAAAATGCTGCAGGGACCACTGAAGAGAAAAGCTTCAATGGATAAAGCAGGGTGGAGTCCATCCCAAACTTGCAGCCAAACTTGGCATTGTTGTTCACCTGGTGCTGGCTTTAGAGGCATGAAAGATTCAAGAGTGAAGGGGTCATCAGTTCTTCCTCTGTGGTTTCAGAGAGCCACAGAGGCCAGGCAGCATGCAGCAGGGGTTCCTCTGTCTAGAGAAGGCCCTGATAGCCCATTGCAGGGAGCTGTGAAGGTGAAGCCTGGTTGGCAATAGAGACCCCAAGAAGTTCGTGATGCCAGAGCTGTGAGGCATCTGCCAAGAAAACCTGCACACAGGGAGTGGTACCAGCACAAGAGAGAGATGTGTGTTGCACACAGCAAAGCTAGAGAGGCTGAGCCATCTAAGCCCTTTGGAAGTAAAGTCCCAGAAGTCAAACCTGGAACTACTGGATTTGGTGTTTGTCCTGCTGGTTTTCGGTCTTGTTTTGGTCCGGTATTTCCTTACCATGCCTTCATTCTTCCCTTTTGCAATGGTAATGTGTATTCGGTTCCACACTGCTCTGTACCATGAATTGGTATAAATAACAGTGGTGGTTTTTTTCAGTCTATGGAAAACATTTATTTTCTTTATTATACAACTGTATAAAATGGAAACTATTTTTCCATCATTTTTTCCTTATCCTTCAGTTTATTTTGATCATCTCCTTGCCTTCTCATCACTCCTCACTTGTTCCATAACAACGCAGTACCTACTAGGCAAAGTTTCCTTTTGCTTCTCAGGAGAAATTTTGTCTCAGTTCATTCCTCACCTCTCTTCTGCATGCCCTATCATGTCCTAACTTTGGTGTGATTATGTGTGTATGTGGGGTGAGGACAGATTCAAGAGCCATCATTTTCAATCGCTTTTTGATGTCCATGTTTTTTGTTTACTCCTATTGGCTTGTCTTTTGCCAGTGCTCATTTTGAAATATTATCTATTTGTTTACACATAATGAAGGAGATTTTTTTCTTAACTTCTTATAATTGTCCCTAAGAAGTATCTTAATCCTTGCACCCAACTTAAAAAAATATTTTTGAATGAGCTTTTGTAATTTTATTCAACAGTTATTAATCAAATTTACCCCTGCCCCATCCATACCCCACCATCTCCCAACTGGACCTCATGTATTCCTCCATACATGTTAAGTTCTATCATGTCAAGCTTTTGTACCCAGATATCCTTCAGTGTAAATTCATCCACCAGCATCTAGTCAGTCCATACACTCTGCAGTCTCGTATTCTTTAAAACTTGGCCAATTGTGGCCTTATGTGTGCATCACACTTTGTTGTATAAGGAAGCTTTACTGGTGAGAGTTAAGGCCTCATTAGTTTCCTCTCTACCCCCTGTTCCACTATGTTCCATGAGCCATGGATAGAGAGGTTCAACTGTAGATGTGTCACTTCATACTTGGCATCTCTCAGACGTATATTCTCTGTGTATGACCAGTTGAGGAATTCTGCAGTAGCCTCCATATGTTACAGAAAAAGAGCTCCTTTGTTGAGTGGTGTACAGTATGCTTGTCAATAGAGGTAGTTTGCCAAGCCAGTTGTTATGGTTATTAGGTTTTAGGGCTGGATTGGACCAGCGATTGTTTTTCTCCATTGAAAGTTTGCATTTTATCATCTAGCATTATGATAGCTAAATTTCAGGGAGAAGACCTCCAGGTCAGTTCCTGCTCCATTGCCCTAAGTCCTGTATCTGAAGCATGTCCTGTCTTCAGCAGTAGGGTCTTATCTACTAGCTCTGGGAGATAACCAAGAGGTTTGGCAATAGCCTGTGTCATTAACCATTCAAAGGGAGCTCTCTTCTGTCTGACACTGTGTTCCTTGCCAAGCAGTTCCCAGGTATACATATGTACTAACGTTTAGATGCAATTGTATGGGCATTTTCCATCAGGTTTCCTGGGCATCACATTTCTCTCTGGATTTCCTAGGCCCCAAGATTTATTCATCTCTACTGTTGTTCCTCTCATTTGGCCTCCCTTCTCCCTCCCCAGTCCCAGTGCCCCCACTATTGACACCCTCCCCCAAATAACACCCGCCTCCCCACCATCGTCCCCTTCCTGATCCCCCCCACACACATACCTTGGCCCCTTTCACATCCCTCCCTCCTTTCCTCTCTGCCAAACACTCCCACTTTCCCCACTTCCTCCTGGTGACATCTGTTCCCTATTAGCCCCCTCTTTCAGGTTCTTTCTTTTCCTTTAACTTCATGTATATTTTCCATTTTCCTGGCTCCTGATGTTAAATCAGAATATATACTCACATATAAGGGATTGGTGCTACAATCCTCAAATGAGGGAGAACATATGACACTTGTGTTTCTAGGTTTGTGTTATTTCACTTGATATATAAGTCTCTGATTCATTCATTTACCTGAAAATTTCACAATTTCATCTTTTCTTGCTGCTGAGTAGAACTCCATTGTGTAAATGTGCCACATTTTCATTTTTTAATAAAGGCTCAATGGCTTTGTGCTGAATTTTTAAAATTGCATTTATTTACTTACTGATTCTCTCTCTCCCTCTCTCCCTCTCTCTCTCCCCCCTCTCTCTGTACATATGTGTGTCCATGCCTGTGTATTCAGACAGCAATGCATGCCTGTGTAGATGAATGGACCACGTACAGAAGTTGGTTCTTTTCTTTTGACATGTGGGTTCTGGGAGATCAAACACAGGTTGTCAAGCCTGGTACCTCCACCAGTTGAGGCATCTCACCAACCCTCGTTTCCCCTCAAAGCCAAGTGTGCCAAATAGCTTTAGTTGTCAACTTGACACATCTGGGTTGAGGGAGACTCAGTTGCCTCCATTGAACTGGCCTGTGGCCATGTCTGTTGGGTATTTTCTTGAGTGCTGAGTGATGCAAGAGAAGGTAGTCTAGTATTGTATAAGAAAGCAGGTTGAGCATGGGCCAGGAGAGCAAGCCAGAAAGCAGCGCTCCTCCATGGCCTGTGCTCCAGCTCTTGCCTCCAGGTTCTTGCCCTGAGTTCCTAACCTTGGGCTCCCTGATGAACTGTGACCAGGAGATGTAAGCCAAATAAACCCTTTCCGCCCCAAACTGGTATTGGTCAGAGTGTTTTGTCACAGCAATCAAAGGCTAAATGGAATACCAAGTTATAGTGATTTGTAGTCTGAAGGACTGAACCCAGGTCTTTTACATGCTAGATGAATACTATATCACTAAGCCACAATCAAGAGTAAATACTGCTAATTTTATGTTGAGTTATGTCTTTCACTGGGTTAATATATTTTTGTATTTTATGACTTCTTTGAGAATGTCTCATAATGTATTTTGATTATATTCACCTCAGTCCTCACCCTAATTTTTCTCAGGAACATTCTCCCACTTACCCACACTCTCCCAACTTTGTATCCTTTGTTATTTTTAATAACCCAAATTTCCAAATTGTGCTGCCTATGTGTTCACGTGGGGCCAGCCAATGGAGTGTGGTACATCTACCAGGGGCTACACCTTTGAAGAGAACTGACCTTCACTCCCCCAGATAATACCAATTCCTCCATAGCTCCTCTGTTAGGTGTCGGAGCTCAAGAACCCCTCCACCTTTCACTTTGGAATGCTGACTGACTTGATTTTGTGCAGGCCTTGTGCAGGTAGCCATACCTGTTGTGAGTTCATGCATGCAGCAGCCCTGTCATGTTGAGAAGTCACTATTTTAGCCTGTTCCTCCCCAACCTCTGACTCTTACAATCTTCCCATCTTCTCTTCCTCAAAGTTCCCTGAGCCTTGGTGGGGTGTGATATATGTATCCTACTTGTGGCTGATCACTCCACTGACAGTTATTCTATGAATTTTGACTAGTTGTGAGTTTCTGCATTAGCCATCATCCGTCCACTGTACAAAAAACTTCTCCAATAAGGTCTGGGAACTGCATTAATCTATGGGTATAAAGATATGAGTTTAGAGACCATTTCAGTACTATGTCCTTTTAACAGAATACTAGTATTAGATTTATGTCCAAGGGGACTGTAAACTCTCTTTTGGCCATATTTACAGTACTAAGCAGGCATTGCCTCCCATGGAGAAGGCCTTAAATTCAATCAGAAAGAGGTTGGTTACCACCATAACATTCTTGCCACTATTGCACTCATAGCCATAGCTTGCCACACTGGTCTGAATAATTCACAGGGTTTGAAGCTTGGTATGACTATTGATAACTTTTCATTCTAACAGCCCAAATATCACATTCTGGCATTATGAAATCTAGTCAGCAAGAAGGAAGCTTCCTGGTTAGAAACAACTTGATTTCTTCATGTCCTATGATCAAATGTTTGATATTTCCAGCAATAGGGTCTTACCATCAAGTTACCATGGTGGGCAACAAGGTCAATGCTACATGTTTTGGGGGAGTCCCAGGACTCCTCTCACCAATAACTTGAGGGGTAGTATCCCATACCTGGAAGTGGGATTTTATTTCACAATCTATAGCTTCTGGAAGGAGTATCCTTATGCAGGATAACTCCAATTAAACTCTTTTATATGCTATATATTGGAATCTTATAGAATAATAGATTTAGTAGATTTCCATATGGTTTTTCAAAACTCCTTAGAGTTAATGATCCCTTCCTTATCACCTCCTCTGTTCTACCCTCCAATACCTCTCCCTACTTAAAGCTCCTTCCCTATTATTTCCTTTTTCCACTTTATATCATCCATAGTCTACTAGCCCCCCCCCACATTAAGACCATCCTTTCTCCCCTTACAATGGTTCCTTTCTTGTTCCCTAGATTCTATGTGTGCTCCAAGTTGAACAAACAAATCTACAGGTTGAACAAACAAATCTACAGGTTGAACAAAAAATTCACACATGAATAAGAACATGTGATGTTTGTCTATCTCAATCTGGGTTAACTAAATATAATGCTCTCCAATCTCATCCATTACCTGCACATTTCATAATTTCATTTCACTTTACTGCTAAAAAAACTGCATTGTGTATAGGTGCCACTTTTTCATTATCCATTCATCAGTACACAGATGTTGTCCTAGCTTTCTTTCTACTGCTATGATGAAACACTACCCAAAACCAAAACCAGATTGGGAAGGAAAGGGTTTATTTGGTTTACATGTTTTGATTATAGTCCATCAGCGATGGAAGCCAAGGCAAGAATTTAATCAGGACAGGAACCTGGAGGCAGGAGTTGAAGCAGAGACCACAGAGGAATGCTGCCTAACTGCCTCTGGCCCATGCTCAGCCTGTTTTTCTTATACAACCAAAGACTACCTGCCTAGGGACGGCACTACCCACAGTGGGCTGGGCCCTCCCTTATCACTTAACAATTAAGAAAATGCTTCACAGATATGTTCACAGGCCATGCCATAGAGGAAATTCCTCAACTGAGGTTTCCTCTTCCCAGGAATGTCAGGATGACAATTGAATATGTAGGCTTTTTCTATATTCTAGCTATTGTGAATTAAGCAGCTATGAACGTAAATGACTGTGTGCCTCGGTGGTAGGAAATCATCCTTTGGTTGCATGCTCAGGAGTGGAATCCCTGAGTATTATGGCAGATTTATTTCTAGTTCTTTGAGGCACTGCCACACACTGATTTCTATAGTAGCTACACCAATTTTCACTTTGACAGGCTAACATTTAGAGTTGATTTGGGACAGCCGCTATGATTAAATTTTGGTTTTGCCATTATGAATTGAGATTTCATTAATTATTCTACATCAGAACCATTGTACAATGAATGAAGTAGCCGAGCCAGTCTCATGGATTTTAGATTTCTGATCCATGAATGTCACTTTGCTGTCAAAACTTTTCTGTTAAAGGTTTTTAAATGTATTTATTTATTTTTATTTTGTGTGTATGAGTGAGTATTTTGCTACATGTAAGTGTGCTACCATGCAATATCTGTGAAGGCCAGAAGAGGGCATTGGATCGCCTGGAACTGGAGTTACAGATCATTGTTAGCTGCCAGGTGGGTGCTGGGAACAGAACCCGAGTCCTCTGCAGTGCTCCTGGCACTGAGCCATCTCTTCATTCCCAAAGGTTTTTGATATTTTGAGTCTACATCCCTTTTCTACTTTCATCAAAGTTTTCTTCCTCCATTATTTACATGTCATGATTTTCCCATAGATGATTCCTATCTTTAATATTCTGAATACACAAAGAAATATAGATGAAATTTAGCAGTTTTTCTAGTCTGTTTTCTTTCAAGATTCAATGATGTGACTCCGTAAGTAACATGTGTATCTATATTTTTTTTACTTATCAAGGTGTCCCATTTAGAAGAGAAGATAGAGAATTAGGTGATTATTTTTAGTCAATGAGATTTGTCAAATTTTCCTACTACTGCTTCTTATAATGATACACTGTTTTCCTTACCAAGGAAGAAGCATTGATTTACAATAGAAAGATATCATATCAAGTGTTCACTTGTTTCAGTATACCATGAATATACATCCACACCTTTTATGTTAAGAATTGCAAAGTTTAGCACAGCAGGACCTCACCCCCTTATCCCACTAAGCTTGGCCGTGTGATTTTCTTTGTCCATGGGACATGATCACGTGTTATAGTGTTATGAGCAGAGCTTTCTATGTGCTTGAGAAGTTTGTTTTGTTCTTTTCTTATTTTTTTCTACTTACAGGAAGCTGATGTCTTATCCAGCCTCATTTACATCCAGGGTCTCAGAATGGCAGGCCAATGGAGCTGACTCATATGCAAGCTAAGCTGTGAAGCCTGCAGACTCATGAGCAAGAAAAAAAAAAAAAAGTTTGGTTTTCTGTGAAAATGAGATCGTGGCATTGGACATTATGCAGTGGTTTGCTATAATAAGCTATTAAAGAAGCCTTCTTATTTAAATTTTCCTGCGACTTGTTCCCAGTATGTGAAGACACTTATAGTACAATACTGAAACCCCAGAACTCTAGTCACTTAGATCTAGGATCCAACAATAAATTTATGGTAAGATCACACCTCCCACACGCTGCTATCAGCCAAAGACTGACCACTGCGCAGATCATAAGAAGACTGGTGTAATCTGGGACACAAGGGCCTAATCTACTGATAGGTCTTTATTCAAAAATACCCCCATACTATTGAAGGAAATTCCTGTGCTCTACCTTGATCTAGGATGATTTCATCTCTCCTTCCTTCATTGCTGTTTTCTAAATCTAAATGATATGTCATAATAGTCTAAGAGTTCTGCAACTTTCTCCAGATCTTCCCAATATTTTTGGCTCCAACAACATCTTTGTGTTTATTTTTTTCTTGGCATTTTTTCCCTCAGAGAATGGGATTAGCGTTACTCCAGACCCAGAAACAGTGTTCTTTGGTAGGGTTTCTTTTTTTTTTTTTTTTTGGTCTTTTTGAGACAGGGTCTCCCTGTAGCCCCAGCTGTCCTGAAACTCACTATAGACCAGGCTGGCCTTGAACTCACAGAGATCCACCTGCCTCTGCCTCCCGAGTGCTGGGATTAAAGGCGTGTACCACCATACCCAGCCTTTGGTAGGTATTTTTAAGTCACAGTTATTGATAGAGATTGTTTATACTTGTAGATTTATTTTCTCAGGGACATGAAGAACTTCAGGGACGTTCCTATCATGCTCTATCAGGATTTGATCTGTTGAGTTTTATGCTAGAATATATTTTAAGGAAGCAATGTCATGTTCTAAAATTAATCTGGCATCAGAATAAAAGACCAGACATAGGAAATGCATCATCTGTGTAGAAGATTTGGTGTGATGTTCATACACTTCTTAGATCCTTAAACAAGGCAGGCAAACTGTGCTTTGATTTTTGAAACTTAATTATAAATCTTAAACACACTGAGATTTTGTGGACTCTTGGCCCCTGAATTGGCTCATGAAGTGACTGGGCTAATAGGACACAGTTGGATCTTTGTAATCATGTAGGCCTTGGATTTATTTCCAAGGGATATGAAGAATTTACAGATTTACAAGTTAGAAATAGATTACCTGTGAGGAGAGGGGTGTATCATCATTTGTGTATGAGTGTCTTTAAAGTAGGTGCTGCATAGACTTAACTTTTGTAACAGCCTCTATAATGTGTAACTTAATAATTATCTTGTATATACTTAGCTGTGAACACTGATCCCAAACTAAAATTCACAAAGGAGATGGAAATATAATTTTCTTAAGATGCCAAATGCTTATAAAAAATGGCTGAGAAGCTGAACTAGTTTTCAGTTGCAAACTAAATGGGAATCCTGCATTCTCAAAGGCAGTAAGTACCATATATCCCAAAGTGAGCTTGAAATCGAACAGGTGGGTCACAAGGAGGTGCCATAGATGGGACATAATATCTCTAAACAAATAAATTATTCTCTAAGCCATTTGAATTCGCTGTGAGCAAATGAACCAGCCTGTGGTTCTGCACTGGGGAAACCACAGTCTTAAAACATGTTTGGCTGAGAAGCCACCGGTCATGATGGTTGTTCCCTTGAGCACAACTGATAAATCAAGTTGGGGGTAATTGGCTGTTTATCAAGACTGCTATAAATAAAATCTCCACTGAAAAATTGCTAATCCATTGTTTCCATACAGAAATAATCTTATTTGGAAAGGTAGAAGACATATTTGAAAGACAGTATTTGGACTGTTGATGATTTATAAAAAGCAAAGACTCATTAGAATGAATTGGCAGCAGCACTGAAACCTTGCAACTCTTGCTTTTCTTAAAAAGAGGAGTGCCTTTTTCAGTCCTTTAGTCAGAATTCAATTTTGCATTTCTTTGCTCTACAGATGGAAAGAATTCCAATTCTCATTTACTTGGCAATGCCTGCCATGTGAGCCTCTAGCAGCTCAAGTAGTTCTGATGAAATGCAGGACAATGACACCTTGTAAGGCGATGACAGTAGATCCACTTGAAAAGTAATTGCTCCTGGCTTCACGCTCGGTGACTTCAAGATGGAAAATACATTCCAAATACCAAATGCCCAAAATGCTTCTAATCCAACTTGAGTTGTCCCTTATCATTTTAGGAAAGCAGGTAAGGTAGAAAGATGAGCCCAAAATATTATTTATCATATCAAAACTTCAAATCTTACTGTTTGTTAAGTGCTCTATTCTCTCTCTCTCTCTCTCTCTCTCTCTCTCTCTCTCTCTCTCTCTCTCTCTCTCTCTCTCCTTGAAAATGATTTACTTATTTTAAAACATTTATGTCCCTTTTATGTCCCTTGCTCTTAGTATCTTTCTGTCTCCCCTCCTTTCTTCCTCCCTCCCTTCACGTTCTTTTTCTCCCCCCCTCAAAACTTAAAATACACCATTATTTGAAATTTTGCTATTAGCATTACCTGATATTTAAAAATATTCTTATTGATTTGAGAGTTTCATGCAATGATTTTGATCATATTCAGACCCTACCCCATCTCCACCCTCACCTCAATATCTCCCACCCCGATTTCATGTCCTTAATCATTATTTGCCTATTTGTCTATTTTAAAGGCCTATTGAGTCTAATTTGTGTTTCCTAAATACTTTTGGGTGTGCGTCTATCCCTTGGAGTCTAGTCAACCTACCAGGCATCACACTAGTAAGGAAAACTAACTCTCCCTCTCCCAGCCAATAGAGTCTCAGTTTTTTCTGTGTGTGTAATTCTCAGCAGTGTCTGTTAGTGTTGAAATTATGAAATGGTATCGTGCTGTACATAGTTTCTCTAGTACCATTAAACTCAATATTATTGTTTTTTATTTCGTCTATTTTTTGCAAAACAACTTCATTCATTTTCGTTACTGTCTAGTATTCTATTTAGTAAATATATTACAATTCATTGCATTGTCCTTTCATTCATTAATGAAAGGACTAGATATGTCATTTATTACAAATATTTCTTCCAGTTTGTGATATGTGCTCATTTTCCTTATAGAATTACAAGGGCCATAGCGATGCTGGAGATGTGATGTAACCCAAAAGTCTTAGCTCCTGGTTCCTGAAGAAAGGTTTTTTTCCTGGGACCCATAGGCAAACCAAAATACATGTATATTTCCCGACTTTTGCTCTATCTTTTCTATAAGTTATAATACTGCTATTGGCAAGGCAGACACAGATGGAGAATTTTGCTCTCCTTAGTTTGAGCCAAAACTGTAAATAGCTGTGAGTAGTGGAATACACCTGTAATCTCAACACTGGGGAGGCAGGGTCAGGAGGATTGCTGCTATGAGACCAGCCTGGGCTACAGTAAGACTCTGTTAGGAAACAAAAAACAAAACAAAAAAACCTTTTTTTTCTGTATATTACACACACCACACACACAAACACACACACACACACACACACACACACATATATGTATGTATAATGCTAATATGAACAAGTGCTAAAACCCAGATCCTAGATCCAGCCTATGGCTTAGAGATCCAGTAACATTTCTTTGATAACCAGAAGTTCTTACTTTTAATTTAATCAAAATACCTAAGCATCTTGTTGCTTATTTTAAAATATTCCTTTGCTAAAACTACAAATCTATTCTTTAATTATTCTAGTTTATCTTTTACATTGTTCTTCAATCATTTATTATAAATACATTATTAGGTACGTAAAAACTTATAATATTTCTTGTTTTCACTATTCTTATTATTTTATAACTGCCCTTGTCTTGGTTGGTATGTCTTTTATAAAAGTATATAAATGGGACCTGAGAGATGGCTCAGCGGTTAAGAGTACTGACTGTTCTTACAGAAGACCCAGGTTCGAATCCCAGCACCCACATAGCAGCTAACAACTGTCCATAACTCCAGTTCCAGGGGATCCGACAGCCTCTTCTGTCCTCTACAGGCACTGCACTACACGGGTGAACTTATCTACATGCAGGCAATACACACATACAGATAAAATAAAAATAATAAATAAAATTTTAAAAATGCCTTTAAGCCTGGCGTGGTGGCACATGCCTTTAATCTCAGCACTCGGGAGGCAGAGGCAGGCAGATCTCTGTGAGTTCGAGGCCAGCCTGGTCTAC
>NW_008332087.1:1528019-1534141 GCF_000622305.1 Nannospalax galili
TTGGTTATTATCATAAATATGAGTCAGCAATTTTAAAAGAACTTCATTTATCTTCACCTTGATTCTTTTAGAACAATTTGTGCCAAAACAGTTCTAAAAATATAATGTTTCTTGGATCATTTCATTTCTCAATCCTCCAAAGAGTAACAAAAATGAGTCTATCAAATTTCACAACATATTTAACATTTAACAATTCTGGGGACCTACCTAAGATGCAAAGTGCGTATGTAATTACTGAACCAAATAATTTTTTTATTGCACAGAGTAATTTAGCAAGAAAAATGTTCAGATGCAAATAGAGGGATGCTTATGCTAAACCTGATCACACTCAGGAATCCTTTCTCTTATTAGGGAGACTACCCAAGTTTTCTCATGGTTCTGAAGTCCAGATCCACAGGGGAAAGTAAGATTATCCAAAATAAAGCAAAGGCTTATACGTTGCAGAACTGGTGAGCCTTGTCTGGGCTCTTTATTGAGTGGGAGTCACTGGCTCCTGGCTAGTTTAGGATGGTCTCAGCTGGGCAGGCTGAGCTTGAGCCACACCTTTCATCCTTTCAGCAGGCTCCGCCCAGTGAGTTCCACATAGTGACAGCAAAGGAAACGACCCCATGCGCTTTCTTTCTATCCCTTTCTGTACTAAACTTACTAACACTGCATAGGCCCAAATAAGTCACCATTTGACTTACAGTTAGAGGGGGCAGGCACTGGAATGCCATAGAGCAAAGGGTAAAGATGCTGCTAGGGGTGAGGTATTGGTGCCATTAATTCCGTCAGTGTACCACAGACACCAATTTCCTTCCCTGACCGAAAACTGCTGGAAATGAGCACACCAGTAAGCATCGTGGAGACGCTGCCAGGGAACCACTGTCCCCAGGGAAAGACAAATTTCAGCGAAGACAGAACCTGTCTACAGGGCAGATTTGCCCCTTAGCCTGGGCCCTTCACCAGCCTTTGCTTGGATTTTGAAGAGCTGGCACTTCAAATTGCGTGGGATCGATTGTAACAAGGAAACAAAAGCAACTTGGAAGAAAGAGCAGATTTCTTTGTCTAACTTTACCATTAAGGCAGGAAGCAATCTGAGATGTGGCATTACCTGCAAAGGAACGGTGTTCTTTTTCTGAGGGACAGAGAACAATTTGGGATAAGAGAGGTCCTTGTAACTGCTGTTAGGGGAGAATTGATCCTTGATTTGCATAAACTGTGGATATCTCCTTTGAGTTAAATAAAAATAACTGCACGTCAAGAAGTACAGAGACACAGACAGAAGGGGCCAGTTTTCTGATACACGATAACAAAATAGTAAAGAGCCATTTAGAGGATAAGGGAATAAACTGATGATTTCCATCTTTTGTCTTCTGACTCAGGTCTTCCATTGTTTTAGTGTGTGTGTGTGTGTGTGTGTGTGTGTGTGTGTGTGTGTGTGTGGTATGTATGTACAGGTTATCACTGTACAGACGATATAATTTCAGTAGCTTAGGTTGTTTTCACAGTCTTATACTAATACATGTTTTTGCATTCACTGTTAGAAAACAGGGCAATAAATCTGAGGAGATTCAGACCTAATCTGCGTTGCCATAGCAGAATGAAAAGCTAGACTTTCTGCACATATTTTAAGCTTCCTCCTTCCTTAATGCATTGTGTCATGTTCTTAGTGGCTTCTTCCACAGAAGACGGGTTTTCAGTGTGCATTTCGGCTTGGGGGAAATCATGCTCCATGTATTAGCTGCTGACGCCTTTAATCCTGTTAGAATTTAATTTCCCTTGATTGAATGCAGTGTTATCACCAGGTGCTGAATGGCCTTTTTCCATCAGTACATATAAATCCTGTTAGTCCTTCCCAGATTGCAGATGTTCCAGAGTCTTCTGAGGTCACACTGTTCTGAAGGCGTTCTGGCTCCCTGTCTTGTCTGACAAAGAGAGGACACTGAAACTTTTGGACGCTGAAACTTTCATGCACAGATGCCTTGTGTCTGGCTATGGGACTCAGGCATCACTGTAGAGGGCCTTGGTAAATCCTACCAGTTCTCACTAGTTTCTACATTAACAAGTCCAAAGACTTTTTAACAAAGCTTTAAATTAAAATGTAAGATGTTCTTCATTAACAGGCAAGGTACTTCCCAATAGGAAGAAGTAAGGCGTCCCCTCCTTCCAATTTCACTGTTTAAACATGTCCTTTTCATATGTGCAGCTTGCATTCACTGCTTGTCCCGGGAAACTCCTAGCAATTATCAGAGTTGTAATGAAGTGATTATATTCTCCAGGATGCTAAGGTCTCTGGATCCCGGTGAGGTCCTTTGTACTGTAGGCTTCCTCTTTCTGCTCCTCATCTGTTGCCCATTTCCTGCTAATTACCTTCCTGCACCAAACAAGAGGAAGCCAATTCTGTTCCCAGTCAGTTTTACTGCCTGTTAGCACCTCTAATTCTTATGTGTTTCTAAAGCTTAAGAAGAAATTATTGGGTAATTTGATACATTCATGACATCAAGCATTAATTAAAATAAATCTACTTTTTAGTAACAATCAAGAAGTAGTTCAATAAACTGAAAGCTTTTCAAAGCTTTCATTTAACTATTTCCCTGGCATCAATTTGGTCACTAAGTGTAGTCCAGAGAGTCTGCAGCATGCTGTGATTTAAAGGTAATTATACTTTCCCTCAAAGCAGTGCAAGTTTACTCACAGGACTTCTTTTTTTAAGTTTCTCCTATTTAAAAGCATTCAGGTTAGATTTACATTTAACAACAACAAAATGGACTCCAGTGGCAATGTGTGCACTTTAGCCTCTGTCTGGAGAGGAAGAAAGTGCTTCCTTAAAATCGCTGCTGAAGAAAGTGCTTCCTTAAAACCGCTGCTGAAGAAAGTGCTTCCTTAAAACCGCTGCTGAAGAAAGTGCTTCCTTAAAACCGCTGCTGAAGAAAGTGCTTCCTTAAAACCGCTGCTGAAGAAAGTGCTTCCTGAAAACCGCTGCTGTTCTCTCTTCACTGAAACCTGATTCTGTTGCTTTCAGGATTCCTGAATCTTTGGGAAGACCTGCAATTTTGGGTTTTTTCATACATTATTTATAGATATTAGGATACATTTCAATTAAAAACATTGAAGTTCTGCACTGGGTTTGGCCTCTACCCATGGGCAGCTGACAGGGCACTTCCTACTGAAGACTGCAGCTCTGGTTTGCAGCCCCGGTTGGACTGTGTCCCATCAGCCATTGTCTATATATTGTACTAAATATGCTTGTCATTTCTTGAGCAGAGAGCTAATATTTAACACATGGATTAGGTAAGATAAGCTAAGTCAACACAGAGGATAGTAAAAAGCGGATATAAAAAGCTCAGTGCTAGCTGTTGAAAGATGGGCATAGAGGCTGAGAGAGAGAATATCCTACCCCAAATATATGTTTTTGACATATTCAGAGTTGGTTATTCAGAGAAACTGCAGATACTACAGATACAAGAATGGTCTGGGAGGCATCCCTTTTGGAAAAGAAATTTGCATATGTAAAGGAAATCCATATTGCAGAAGTAAATGATCACTAGAGAGAAACAGTCTTTTCTGTCTCATATCCTCCGTTCTGCTCAAAAAGTATCTTGTCACAGGCAGAAGAGATTGGGAGGCTGACACCTGGCCCAGAGAGAGTCCCCTAAGTAACTCTCACCTAGGACACTGTCTGCTAACTAGCAAATCCCTGCTCAGAATCTACCTCCTGTCCCTACTTCCCTTAGCCTACCACATACCTTTCCCTCCCCATAGAGGCCCAAGGTGTCCTTGTGGAGGTCTGTATAAGAGTCAGCCATCTTCTCCTTCACTTGAGTCTCCTACTCTGTATGCACCTTTTGTGTTTCTGCAAATGATTTTTTTTCCTATTCATCTGTCAGTTTGTTTCATAGACTGAAATGACTGAACTTGTAGGGGAAAAAAGAATAAACTTAAAGTTCTACTACAAATCATGTCAGTCACTTCTTAGGCCTCTGAAGCTCTTAGTGGTAAGGGCCCTATTGTAAGAAAAGATAGATTAACAGGAGAAAAACAAACAGAGATGGGTACATGGAGAGTGACTTCTATAGCATCTTCCAGAAAGTTGAGTAAATTCTTAGAGTAATAATGAGGTGGTCTAGACCAGCACAGGAAAATTAAGAAAGGCAGCATGCACAGTGGGTAAACAGCGGTTCGGGCAGCTATGACGGATAGGAGAGCCTCACCTGAGATTCCAGGCACTCCCTCCCTCCTGTGTGCTCCTCTCAACACTATGTAACTCTGTTCTAATTGTGCATGGTCTCAGTGAGATAAAGGTTAATGAAGGAAGGACTGCATCTGTGCAGCTTTTGGGGCAGATCATCACCCATCCTGAAGTTGCCCATGCTTCTGTAGGCAAGTGTCAACTATGCTCCTGTAAGTAACCCCTGATAAACCCATTGGTTCATCAATCTAAACTTGAATGGAATTACTCCTTTGATCTGTTTTTGGCGCTTTATTTGGGGTGAGTAAAAGTTTATCATGTTTGCCAAGGAACAGTTCACACAACACAGGAACGTAGGGTCTAAAATTGCTTATTTTTCCTGGTACAAATTTTACTGGACCCTTTTTTGGACATTGGGTCTAGCTGTGGGTCCAAATGCTCACCTTCATTAAGAGAAAATGATTAGATAGACAATAGATAGATAGGTAGATAGACACACAGAAGTATATATAGAAAAATGAGTTTAATTATAGTCTTGGCCAGAACTATGGAGAGGAAAATTCTGCCTCTGCCTCTGTTCTACACTTAGCAGTGCTCCAATTTATACAAAGGATGAGACACAAGCAGGGAATTGTGAATGTGTAGATTTAGCTGTGGACCTGAAACCTGGACTAGGAAACTATTCTCTCCTCTGAGATGAGCCTTTCTCCCCCAGCCAGAAGCCTTGGCTCTCTCCAAGTGGACCATTTTCACTCCCATCATGACATTTCCTATGGAGATTCTAATTCCTAGACCCTGTCACAAACAGCATATAACAGGCACATAGAAAGTGCTTTTGCTGAAAGGCACTCCTCACTTGAGCCAGCAAGTTACCTAAAAACAAGATAAAAAAAAAAAAAAAGCCTGGCATCTCTGCTTTCATTTTTCATGCTTCCTTTTCTTTGGGTCAGACTCCTGCTTAACTCTGCACATAGGCATATTAATCATTCAGGGAGTGCCTGTCTAAAAACTAGTGATATCTAACCTATCTCCCCATGTTCAAGGCTGAAGGAAAAAGATAAAAGCAATTGAGATATTTTACTGTCAGCTTTCAGTGTCCTATTTCAGATCCCTGAAAGGTCACCGGAAAGTCTCTGGTCAATGTCTTAAGCCTTCAGTCACCTTAGACACCAAGAAGAGCATAGCTTTGCAGACAAATCACCACATGATGAGATCACTCCAAAGCAGAAAACATCATCCGGGGGTGTCAGGTTGTCCCCTCCAATGATGACGACTTCTAAGGGGCCCACTTTGCAAGACCTGTGGTAATCATGCAGCAGAGCACAATTTACAGACGGCTCAGTTACTCATTCCTCTCATACTCATCTGTGCAGTTCTACATCTGTTTCAACCCAGGGCTCTTGTCAGGGCCCAGAGTGAGCAGAGATGCTTTAGCCCCATTTTCCCACAATGACTATTTAGATGAAAACAAGTTCATGCCTTTTTTGCCGATATCTTAGTTTGTTTATTTTGGGGCAAATGGCTGGATCTGACAAGTTGGAATTCCAGGTTGAGAGCTCTGACCTAGCTTGGACTCAGTTTACAAGGGGGAAGGAAGTTGGTTATCTTTTGCCTTTTGAAATTTATGATCTGATTTATTTCAGGCAATTATGAAACAGAGATCTTCTGTATGTCTGCCTGCTTATTTGCCTTTCTCAACAAGCTCCATGGCCAAAAGACATTTGGGGAGTGGCATACCCAGATCTTCCATATGCTAAGCAGGACAAGAAAGCTGAAAGAGAAAATTATAACGGCGGCAGGGAAAACAGAGCAGGGATCGCAAACAGGAGCCCTGGAGCAGACACCCAGGCTGCAGTACTGCCTGATTTTTGGACTAATCCACTGAAGCAGAAGGCCATGTTTTCTCCATTCAGGTTTCTCTCTCTCTCTCTCTCTCTCTCTCTCTCTCTCT
>NW_008332087.1:1534162-1548965 GCF_000622305.1 Nannospalax galili
TTCCAGTGTGCTTTCTATTATTTTATTGAATTTCTAGTAATTGTGCCCCATTTACACAATGGAAAAGAGGTAAAGATTTGGACCAAAAGACATCTTATATTTAAATGAAATAAGACTTTAAGGCAAAAATCAAACTTCTCTGGAAGGAGAAGTGGGAAGCTCAGGGTTCACACAGGCTGATGTTGGTCTCTCCAGTCTATACCATCATTAAAATAAGGAATTCTATAGTTTTTCTGTTTAATTCTATGAAAATTACTTAACAATCCATTTTGGTAAATGGAAACTAAATATAAAATATGTGGGGTCAATAAAGATAATAGCTGATAGGTTTTGTTGTTTTGTGGAGTTTTTTTGCTTTATTTTATTTTATTTTAATTTTTTAAAGAATTTACAGAGATCCACCTGCCTGGTCTACCTGGCTTATGGATTATATTCTCTGAAAATCTCATTAACTACTAGTAATCATAAAGCTTTGCAATGTATGGATATAATATGACACCTAATGAGGCAGCTTCAAAATATGTAAAGCGCAATGTAGCAGAAGTGAAAAAGGGAACACTAATCCACACACGTGGAGGGAGTTTCCACTGCAGCTGCCTCAGCACACACAGAAATATGAGATGTAAATTGAAATATCTGGTCTAATCGACATACATACTGTAGCCCATTACAGTAATTTTCAAGTATGAGAGAGAGAGAGAGAGAGAGAGAGAGAGAGAGCGCAAATATGAAACATTTACAGGGCCAAGTGTGGTGGTGCCTGCCTATAATCACTGTACTCCAAAGTCAGAGGCAGGCAGATCTTTGTGAGTTCAAGACCAGCCTGGTTTAAAGAGCAGTTCCAGACTCGTCAGGGCTACGTAGTGAGACCCAGATGGAGAAACAATGTCTTACAGGGACAGGACTCTTGGAGGGCCCAGTGAATGGGCCCACACTGAAAGGCATCTGGTGACACAAATAAGACTTTATAGGCCGTGTTATGGATAGGGAAGAAGAAATACCATTAAACCGTATTATGAAAATAACATTCAATAAAAAGAGAATTCTTAAATTTTTAACCTTTATTTTAATTTTATGCATATGAGCATATTGCCTGCGTGTATGTAAATGCTCCCATGTCAAGCAATGCTCAAGGAGAACAGAAGAAGGGATTATATGCGGGTGCTGGGATTCAAACCCTGGGTTTCTGCAAGAGTAGCCAGTGCTCTTAACTGCTGGGCCATCTCTCCATCTCCAACTTTTAAATAATTAATTAATCATATGAATAATTTCTATAGGATTAAAATAAAAACAGTATATTCACTTATCAAAATAGAAAATAAAACAATTAAAAGGAAATTTTTATATGTGTGAAATTAAGTAACGTGCTTCCAAAATATTAATGGGTAAATGAAAAACAGAAGGTAGTTGGTAGTTGGACATGACAATTATGGGATATGTTGTCCATAAAAATATGGACTATGGAAATTCCTCAATCTCTGAGGAATATAGTTTAATTGAAGATAAATGGAGGTTTAAACAGAAGAAAACCTGTAAATCAATTATCTAAGCATTCATCTGGAAATGGACCAAATTAATCTGATAAAAGAGAAGAAAGAAAATAAATATAGGGGAGGAAATTAATTAAATGAGAAGTAAATATGAAAATATGGGGAATCAATAGTGATAATAGCTGATGGGCTTTGTTGTTATTTTGTGGGGTGGGGTTGCTTTGCTTTTAATTTTAATTTTTTTTTTATTTTTGAGACTTTCATAAATGAATATTGTCTTTGCATTAGCATAATGAAATTATTTAACCTTTGACTAGAAGGATAGAAAGATTAAGAAGCAAATAAAGAGGTAGAAAGTACCAATATATAGAATGAAAATGGACAATATTATAAATAAATGATTGAGTATTGTGAAAATCTTTATATGTAAAAGATAATAATCAGATTTTGTGGATAAGCTAGAACAAATTCTCACCAAATCTTATATAAAATATAACAATTCTGATGGTTATCAGAAGTTTAATGTGAAATAATTCTTCAACAAAGAAAGCTTCAAATTCCAATTTGCTCCACTTGTGATGTCTATCAAAATCTGAGAGAGAAATAGTATGAATTTTACATTCATTTTTTAAAATAATTGAAAGAGAAGAGACTCACTTGGCCTCTCTTTTCCTGCCTTCACCATCTCATTTGCTTCAAAGTCTAATGAAAACAATAAAGAGAAGAAAATTGTAGGCCAATTTATGTCATGAACATTAATGCACATATAAACAAATAATAATTAAAACCCAGGTATATACACAAGAATGATGACGGTACATTATGATGAAGTGGAGGATGGTTCAAGAATACATGAGAGGTGCACATTAAAAGCTGAATCAATATAATTCACCACAGAGAAAGAATAAAAGGACAAAGAGTCTCAGAAGATTCTGAGAACATTTGGCAAAACTCAATATTCATATTAAAAGCCAGATGCTGGTACTAGAAGGGACACTTTAATCTAATGGTGCCTGAACAATCTCCTGTGCTATTGGGAAAGACACCTGCTATCATAACTAATCATCAATGCGCTGGAAGTCTGACCAGTGCAGTAGGGAAGAATGTTTTTTGAAGGGGAAGGAATTTGAAAGAAGAAATGAATTCCTAATCTGTAGATTCTTATTCAGAAAATACAAAGTTATCTATAACTCCGTGTTAATAATTAGATATCATAATGTTACTGAATGTTTCAGAAAATAACTTTTTCATTTATATCTTTCACTTAAACATTGAAGATCCTTAAATATTCCTAACAAGCTTTCTTCTCACAGTGGTGTTCTTAAGACTGACATGTTTTCCTTCATACTTTTGGTGTGCCTAAGATTCATTCCTTTAACACACACACACACACATGCACACACATATGCACACACACACGGTTTTATCATACAAAACTGTGGATTATTTTTACCAAATCCTTCATAAGCACTACCATTTAAATATTTTAAAAGGATATTAATTTCAAATATTTTATTTATTATTCTAATTTTATGTATATGCGTATTTTGCCTGCATATATCTAAATACACCCATGTTGTGCAATGCCCACAGAGGCTAGAAGAGATTGGTCATCAGATTCCCTGAACTAGAGTAACAGACAGTTGTTAGCTACCATATGGGTGCTGGGAGTTGAACCTATGTCCTCTGGAAGAACAGCCAGTGCTCTTAACTGTTGAGCCATCTCTTCAGCTCCAAGGATATTTATAATAGCCAGACATCTGTAGCCCTCAATACTCAGAAGCCTATGGCAGTAGAGTCATTTCAAGCTAGCAGTTTGTTAGCAGCCTGCACAACATAATGAGACTCTGTCAAAAAGAAAAGAATAAATAAATAAGCAATAAAATAAAAATACATAAATAAATAACTAGGTACTGGATATATATACAATAGATTACTGTCTCAAATATGTAAAGAATTCAGAAAATTAAACACAAAAGCCTAAATCATCCAGTTATTCAATGAGCAAATGAGCAGAGAACACAGTCCATAGTCATGCTGACACAAGCAAATCTAATTAAACTCAGTGCGTCACACACATACACAAAGACATGAAAATAAGGTGGGGGCACTAGCTTGGAAGAAGACTTCAGGGGGAAAGAGATGGGAGCAAGAGGAAGTAACGAAGGGTGAAGTACATCAAATGTCTTGTATATTTGTTAGAGAATTGTCACCAAATTAAAAAGAAATAAGATAATGAATGAATTAATGGCACAAAAAGAAGAAATAGGAACTGGAGAGATGGCTCATCAATTAACACATTGGCTGCCCTTGCAAAGGACCAGGATTCGATTACCAGCATCCATGTGGCAGCATGACAGTGTCTGTAACTCTGGTTCCAGGGGAATCTGATGCACTCTTCTGTCCTCAGCAGGCATCGCACTTACAAACATGCAGGTAAAACACTCATACACATAAAATAAAAATAAACACTTTTTAAAAGAAGAAATATAAGTGGTCAAACAAAAACTTGAAAGACATTTTCAACATCTTTAGCCATTAAAGAAATTCAAATTAAAACTGCACTAAAATTCCATCTTACCTCAGTCAGTATAGCAATCTTCATGGAAACATTAGATGCTGGTGAGAATGTGGGGAGAAGAGCAACCTTATAGGTTATTGGTAGGAATACAAGCTAGTGCAGTCACTGCGGAAATCACTGTGGAAGTTCCTCAAAAAAGTAAACATAGAACTACCACATACCCAGAAATCCCACTCCTGGTGTATAGCTGAAGGACTGTAAGTCAGCGTTCCACAGAGATAGTTGCACACCCATATTTTTTGCAACACTATTCACACTAGAAAAGATATAGAAACAGTCTAGATGCCCATCAACAGATGAATGGGTAAAGAAAATATGGTATATCTATATAGATGATAGATGATAGATAGATAGATAGATAGATAGATAGATAGATAGATAGATAGATAGATAGATAGATAGATAGATAGATAGATAGATAGATAGATAGATAGATAGATAGATAGATAGATAGATAGATAGATAGATAGATGGACAGATAGATATAGATAGAAGATAGATGATGATGATAGATAGATAGATAGATAGACAGATAGATAGATAGATGATAAATAGATAGATAGGCACAGTGAAGTATTAGTTATAACAAGTGACATTTTCAGTAAAATGGATGGAACTGGAGGTCATCTTATTAAGCAAAATAAACCACACTCAGACAAGTATCAACTATTGCATATTTTCTCTTTTATGTGGAAATCTCAATAATATTTAATTTAATATATAGATTTAAATATATCTGTGAATACACATAATTGGATCATGTGAGAGGAGGAGGGGTTCTAAAGGGTGGCAGGAAGGGAGAACCAGAGTCACATAAGATATGAAAAGCAGGAGGGCCATCATTAGGAAGAGAAAAGAGACCAGCAGAAGTGAGGGCGACAAAGATGGGTGATGGGGTGCCAGATATGAGCAAAGAATCATGATGTACATGTATGAAAATGTCATAAAGAAATCCATTGTTTTGTACACATTCAAAAAATTTAAAAATCAATACAAATCCTCTGGGCCTAATTCATAAGCCAAACAATATGCAATAAAAAACAATAATAGATAATAAAAGTATACGAAACAATTATTTATGTCATCTTTTCTCAGGGTTAACATTTCTATTTCTCTGAGCATTAGCATGTGCAATATTTAAGGAAATCAGGAGATTCATATCTTGGTGACAGCAAAGTCAAAACAATGAAAAGCAAAAGATAAAAGCATGAGGAAAGATTTGCTACCTGCAGCAGGTAAGGGGCACTCAGGAACTAATTCCAAATAGGCCTTCTTCAAACAAAAGAAGAACAGGAATTGTAGTCAGTGTGCCTGGGTATATTCAGGTGGGAGAGCACTTTGGGGCGAGCATACTCTTTGAAGTGAATATGGTCATTTAAAGGTGTACAATAAAAAGAAAAAGGAAGTCGAGGGGAGGAAGACAAAGACCGGCAGGGAGGAGGAGCAGGAAAAAGAGAAGAGGAAACACAGTTGGGAAGGAGAAGTGGAGGTCTGGGAGAAGTTGGAGGGAAGAGGGATGTTGGACTCACTCAAACTACATGATTATATGTATCTACCCATCTATCTATCTATCATCTATCTATCTATCTATCTATCTATCTATCATCTATCTAATCTATCATCTATATCTTTATCTATCTATCCATCTATCTATCTATCTAATCTATCATCTATCTATCTCTCTCTATCTATCATCTATCATCTACCTATCATCTATCTATCTATCTATCTATCATCTATCTATCTATCTATCATCTATCATCTATCTATCATCTATCTATCTATCTATGTATTTCTTAATGAGAATTAAATATATAGAATTGACAAAAAGATGTAATCTACTGAACATGATCAATTTATGGCAACGTTCAAGAAGGTAACATGGTAGGTAGTGATATTTATGGACAGTGAGCATGTGTCTCAAAGGTGGTAAACGGAAATACTTCTAATGGTGACATCTCTCACAGGAGCATGTTTGCCTTGTTTCAGAGTTGGCCGATGTAGAAACTGAATGAACTTGCACTGTAGCTGACATGATTTGTGTTAGCTCTCTTCAAGGTGTGGACCATGTATAAAACACAAGAAACTCCTCAGAGACTCTTTTTCCCAGAAAGTTTTACCTGAAGATCTAGGAAAGTATACTTTGAATATAAGTTTATATAGGAATTTGCTCCTTCCTGAGGGAGTAGACCTCCCAAATCAGTTTTGCTGTGGTATGTCATTCATTTAATTTAAAAATCCAATTTTTCAGGTTTATTAAGTCTTTACTAAGCCCACCTCCCCTCTCCATGAAGAGCATTTTCTGGCTTGGGCTTGTACAGATCTTCTGCATGCTATCACAAGTACTGTAGGTTCATATGTACTACTGCCCTTTGTGTCCAGAAAACATGGTTTCTTGATATTCTTCCACCTCTTTTGGCTCTTACAATCTTTCCTGCTCTCTTTTCTATAATGTTCTCTGAGCCATGGGAGAAAAGGATGTGATATAGCTGTGCAGTTTAGGGTTGAATACTCCCTCTCTCATTTTCTGCATATTGACCAGTTGAGGGTCTCTGTGCTAATTGCTGTCTGCTGCAGGTAGAAGCTTCTCTGATGTCCTAGTTACTTTCTATTGCTGTGATGAAAACACTGACCAAAACCAACTTGGGGAGGAGAGGTTTTATTTTATCTTACATCTCCCAGGTCACAGTTTATCACTGAAGGAAGTCAAGATAGGAACTCAGTGCAGAAACCTGGAGGCAGGAGCTGAAACACAGATAATGGAGGGATGGTGCTTACTAGCTTGCTCCTTTGACTATGCTCAGTCTGATTTCTGATAAAATTGAGGACTACCTGCTCAGGGGTGGCACCACACACAGTGGGCTGAGCCCTTCCACACCACTCAACAATTAAGGAAATGCTTCACAGTCATGCCCACAGACCAGTCCAATAGAAGAAATTCCCCAAATGAGGCTCCCTTTTCCCATGTGTGTCAAGTTGATAACTAAAGCTCTCCAGCACATCTGGTGAGAGTTGAGTGTGTACTAACCTCTAGGTGTAACAGGAAGTCAGTAGGAGTCAGTTTAAAACTGCGTCTACTTTGCAGGGTAATAATAGCAGGTTCTTCCCTATGGCCTGTGACCTTTCTAACAACAGGTTCTTGGCCCCCAATAACAGTGCCAGGTATGGACTCAACCTTGTGAAGTAGGCCTTAGAAACCAATCAGAAGGTTGTTGGTTACTCCTGTAACATTCATGCCACTATTACACCAGAGGGCGTATCTTGGAAAACCAGTCATTATTGTAGCTCACAGGGTTCACATCTGGGTAAAGTTGATAATTACATTTCTCTTCCAGTAGCATACATAGTACCTTGTATACTATGAAAGCTAACCAGTAAAGATGAAGCTATCATTCTGAGAAACTTTATTGTCCTAGCTGCAAATCTTTCTCCTGTATCTCTGACTTTTTCTCTCAAAATGTCATATAGTTGGAAGCATGTAGCATGTAGACATATTATATTAGCTTCTTTCACTTAGCAATATGCATCTATGTTTCCCTGAGGATTTTTATCACTTGATGGCTCATTTATTTTTAGCAGTGAATAATATTCCATTGTCTCTGTGTTGTACAGGTTATTGATTTTATTGTGGAATGATATTATGATAGCTTCCAATTTAGTTAATTGCAAACAGAGCTACTATAAAAAATCTTGTGAGAGTTTTTAAAAAATCCACGACTATGATCTGGGCATGGTGGCACACGCCTTTAGTACCAGCACTTGGGAGGCAGAGGCAGGTGGATCTCTGTGAGTTCAAGGCCAGCCTGGTCTCCATAGTGAATCCAGGCCAGCTGTGACTACGGTGAAACCCTGTCTCAAAAAGACCAAAAATAAATAAATAAAAAATAAATAAAAATAAAGCCATGAGTATATATTGAATAGGGTCCATATATCCATATATATCCATTTATATGTGTGCTAATGTGTATGTATAATGTATTTTAATACATAATAACATTTTAAGTAATGACGTCCTCACAAGCATATCATCTTGAGGACTTTGCAGAAAAGCAATACACAAATAAAAGCAAACATCATATTAAATTAAAAATGTATTCATCCAAGCAGTAACTGTTGTGTCAGTTTTACTGGCAACATAATACTATTAAAATGATCAATGAAGTCAGAAAAACTAACATTGAAACTGTGATTCTATATTTAGTAATTTTCTGACCTTATTCAAGGTTTTAATCTATCTTAGGTTTTAATCTATCTTCTCTTGATAAGTAAAAGTGGAAAATAGTTATCAATAATTATTGCTATTTTGATGGGAGATACTTAGTACAAGCTTGCCACATAATAGTTGATAAATAAACATTACTTCTTTCTAGCACTTTCTTCATTTTCCTGAATTGCAGCCTACTGGAGTGGTAGATGATACTTGCACGAACTTTTCCATGGATAGTCTTAATACAAGAACATTCTCCCATTATAAAATCCTCCAAATGAAAACAATATTCCCTGACCATTTATATACCATGACGTATATTGATTTGGGCATTATTGGATATAGGAACCTCATATTCTTGGATTAACTCAGTAACAGAGATTACAATAATAAGGCGATGTATTTTCAACTCTCTGTGACCATATGAATAGTGTCCTTGAGAGTTGGGGCTAGAATTATTGTTTCTTAACTGCTGGCGACCTTTCTGAGACAGAAAATATTGACATTTCCTATTTCCAACTTCCGTTAACATTTTTAAATTATGACACATAAACCTGAAAAAGAACATCATGACAATATCTAAATACATAAATAAAGGACCTTGCTGATTTGTGTATTATATTCATTTCTTATTTCTTACCTATTTCATTTAATCTCCCTGTAGATTTTGGACCTAGAGGAAGCCAGTAAATCTTACCAAATTATTCACTGAGTCAATTCTGCATTTAAATTGCCTTTTCATCCTTCTTATATTTTACAAAACATCATTGGCTGCTTTCTGTTCCAATTTCCTAGTAACATTATTATTCAATTTTTACATTTGACATGCCTGCAGTGGCTCTGAATTAATGGACAGCATGATTTGTCCATGTCTTCCAAGTCTACTGTTGTTGATTGCAAAACTATACTGTGCTTCTTTCCTACAAAGAAAACAGAATGTACATAGTTGTTCGAGTGGCACATAAAATCACACAAGTAAATGAAAAATTAAGCTACATTATTTCAAACCACACACTTCTGTTCTTGAGCAGTAGCACCAGTGCTTAATGTATTTAATACATTGTAGTTGAAGTGAACCAAAGGCAAAATTTTCCCTGCATGGAAAATCGTCACCTCTCCCCAAAATAATAAGCATGATTTATGTTACTTTATGAATAATGACTCAGTGACCTAAAGGGCTGTGCCGACCACTGTGGCTAAATCCATCAGTTTGGTGGGTATTGTTGGGAAATTACTGCTCAGGTTCCTACCTCAAAATGCCCTTGGCTATGTTCCAGGATTATCCATGACATTGTGTCACAGGTATTCAACCACATTATAGTCTTGTACCCTATCAATTCCCTTTTTTGCCATAATTCCTCATAGTCACATTCAGCCCCTTTGGCTGATATCAACTATAGATATCTACTCCCAGCTGCCTCTATAAATTATATTTTTGGCTCAAGTACTGATGCTGGTCTTATATTAATTCTTGAAAATACACAGCAGCTAGGCTGTCATTTTGACCAGATCTTACTGAAGTTTGAAGATAATGGAAGAGGAGATGAACCCAGACATAACTCAACAGTAAAATGGAAAAGTAGCTCCACCTAAAATGTGAATTATCCCAGACACAGTTTTATTATAGTCTACATACACCAAGACTAGGTCAAGTCTGTCCAAGTTCCAGGGTAAGAGACAAATAAACAAGGTTATATTTTTAGAGGAAAGATGGTTTTCATATAATCTTCAAAATCTTTTAAATGCTGAATGGTGACCCCTCAAATGATATTCCCACATCTCAGTTGCCAGAACCAATAACTATCATACCATAGGGCAAAGAAAAAAATGAATATTCCCTTGCAGGAAAGATGGTGTGAGTAGGTTATGAATCCTTTGAAAATATTTTATTTATTATTTCAATTTTACGTGTATGTGTATATTGCCTGCACGTTTGTAAGCACATCTTTGTCGTGCAACACCTACAGAAATAAAAAAAGGTCATCAGATCCCCTGGAACTGGAGATTGTTAGGTGCCATGTGGGGACTGGGATTTGAACCTGGGTCTTCTGTAAGAACACTCAGTGTTTTTAACCACTGAGCAATCTCTCCAGTCCCAGGTAATGTATCTTGAGGGAAGGAGCTTATTCTTTGATCCCTTGGTGGACCTGAAGAAGCAAGGAGCAGTTTTAGATGGATACACCCAGCTGAAGACCTCCAGATCTGTAAAAGGATAAATGTCTATGGTTTTAAGCAACTGAGATTGAGGCCATTAGTCTCCAAAACTTCATTCTTTTCCTCATATTAACCTCACCTTTTCCAGGAATGTCGAGAGTATAACATACTCGATAAAAGTAGTTTGGAGCTTTCCTATAAGTGGAAAAATTTAGGTAGGTTCTGATTTGGTATGGCTAGACATGAGGTCATCAGTGTTTCAAAATAATAATAAAAAGATAATTTTTTTTCTCTTCCTAGAAAAATAAGGAGCTGGTGTCATTGAAGCAGTGGTGGGAGTTCTGGTGTCATTGAAGCAGTGGCGGGAGGTCTGGGGTCATTGAAGCAGTGGCGGGAGGTCTGGGGTCATTGAAGCAGTGGCGGGAGGTCTGGGGTCATTGAAGCAGTGGCGGGAGGTCTGGGGTCATTGAAGCAGTGGCGGGAGGTCTGGGGTCATTGAAGCAGTGGCGGGAGGTCTGGGGTCATTGAAGCAGTGGCGGGAGGTCTGGGGTCATTGAAGCAGTGGCGGGAGGTCTGGGGTCATTGAAGCAGTGGCGGGAGGTCTGGGGTCATTGAAGCAGTGGCGGGAGGTCTGGGGTCATTGAAGCAGTGGCGGGAGGTCTGGGGTCATTGAAGCAGTGGCGGGAGGTCTGGGGTCATTGAAGCAGTGGCGGGAGGTCTGGGGTCATTGAAGCAGTGGCGGGAGGTCTGGGGTCATTGAAGCAGTGGCGGGAGGTCTGGGGTCATTGAAGCAGTGGCGGGAGGTCTGGGGTCATTGAAGCAGTGGCGGGAGGTCTGGGGTCATTGAAGCAGTGGCGGGAGGTCTGGGGTCATTGAAGCAGTGGCGGGAGGTCTGGGGTCATTGAAGCAGTGGCGGGAGGTCTGGGGTCATTGAAGCAGTGGCGGGAGGTCTGGGGTCATTGAAGCAGTGGCGGGAGGTCTGGGGTCATTGAAGCAGTGGCGGGAGGTCTGGGGTCATTGAAGCAGTGGCGGGAGGTCTGGGGTCATTGAAGCAGTGGCGGGAGGTCTGGGGTCATTGAAGCAGTGGCGGGAGGTCTGGGGTCATTGAAGCAGTGGCGGGAGGTCTGGGGTCATTGAAGCAGTGGCGGGAGGTCTGGGGTCATTGAAGCAGTGGCGGGAGGTCTGGGGTCATTGAAGCAGTGGCGGGAGGTCTGGGGTCATTGAAGCAGTGGCGGGAGGTCTGGGGTCATTGAAGCAGTGGCGGGAGGTCTGGGGTCATTGAAGCAGTGGCGGGAGGTCTGGGGTCATTGAAGCAGTGGCGGGAGGTCTGGGGTCATTGAAGCAGTGGCGGGAGGTCTGGGGTCATTGAAGCAGTGGCGGGAGGTCTGGGGTCATTGAAGCAGTGGCGGGAGGTCTGGGGTCATTGAAGCAGTGGCGGGAGGTCTGGGGTCATTGAAGCAGTGGCGGGAGGTCTGGGGTCATTGAAGCAGTGGCGGGAGGTCTGGGGTCATTGAAGCAGTGGCGGGAGGTCTGGGGTCATTGAAGCAGTGGCGGGAGGTCTGGGGTCATTGAAGCAGTGGCGGGAGGTCTGGGGTCATTGAAGCAGTGGCGGGAGGTCTGGGGTCATTGAAGCAGTGGCGGGAGGTCTGGGGTCATTGAAGCAGTGGCGGGAGGTCTGGGGTCATTGAAGCAGTGGCGGGAGGTCTGGGGTCATTGAAGCAGTGGCGGGAGGTCTGGGGTCATTGAAGCAGTGGCGGGAGGTCTGGGGTCATTGAAGCAGTGGCGGGAGGTCTGGGGTCATTGAAGCAGTGGCGGGAGGTCTGGGGTCATTGAAGCAGTGGCGGGAGGTCTGGGGTCATTGAAGCAGTGGCGGGAGGTCTGGGGTCATTGAAGCAGTGGCGGGAGGTCTGGGGTCATTGAAGCAGTGGCGGGAGGTCTGGGGTCATTGAAGCAGTGGCGGGAGGTCTGGGGTCATTGAAGCAGTGGCGGGAGGTCTGGGGTCATTGAAGCAGTGGCGGGAGGTCTGGGGTCATTGAAGCAGTGGCGGGAGGTCTGGGGTCATTGAAGCAGTGGCGGGAGGTCTGGGGTCATTGAAGCAGTGGCGGGAGGTCTGGGGTCATTGAAGCAGTGGCGGGAGGTCTGGGGTCATTGAAGCAGTGGCGGGAGGTCTGGGGTCATTGAAGCAGTGGCGGGAGTTCTGGTGTCATTGAAGCAGTGGTGGGAGTTCTGCCTCCGTCCTGTGTAAGAAGCTTGTTCTGAACCAGGGCAGTTGCACTGATGTCATTGTTTCACGAAACTTTAGAGAAACCCAAGGTCAGCTCATAGGCAAGAGGCGAGCCATCTACTTTGCTACCTCTCATAAGTTGGTGTTTTTTTTCAGAATAAGCTAGATTCACATTTGATTATTTCTGTAATTCCATGGTCACTGATATTACTCGAGTTGTCCTTACATTTACAGGAAAGTTTGGAGATAAAAATGTGAGACAGCATGGTGGCGCACGCCTTTAATCCCAGCACTCAGGAGGCAGAGGCAGGCGGATCTCTGTGAGTTCAAGGCCAGCCTGGTCTACCTAGCGAGTTCCAGGACATCTGGGGCTACAGGGAGACCCTGTCTCAAAAAGACAAAATAATTTTTTTTGATTGGAACCTATACGAGCATGTACAGAAAACAAAACCCAAAATCCCAGACACAGATCTGTATGGTTCACAGGCTTCTAATTAAAATAGAAGTTAATGTTATTTCTTACCAATTTTATTCACAGAGAAAAGGAAGAGCTAAAGGTTTACTTGAATGATTGATTAGCAGGATGGTTGATAAGGAAACATCAATTCCCTTCAGGAGAAACCCAAAGATTCTGACAAGAGATACAGGAAAGGATCACTGTCTGTATGTTTTTCCAATATTTTGTTTGTTTGTTTGTTTGGTTCGTTGGTTGGCTGGTTGGTTGGTTTGTTGACTAAACAGAGGCTTGTGTCATAGATCCAATTCTGGATCAAACACACAATTTCCTGCCTCGTTCTCCCAAATGCTGAAATATATGTGTCCTCCCATAAATGCCCATCCTGTTGCCCTCAATTCTTAGTTTCACAGACAGCCACTTTGTCGTATATAACTCTCACAAAGAACTAGAACAGAATACCCACATTTACCCAACTTTAAACCTAAGATTTTACATGCGGCAAATGTGAAATTTAAATCCATGTTCCCTGGAAAGAAGTTGGGATGGGGAGAGCATGGGTTTAAGTTGAGCATTAGCCAGTTCTTAAACAGAACAGTTAGGCAATGTCAATTTTCACTTACTTCCTCTGTTCTCTGTTAGCTTAAACTGCTAAGAAGAAAAACTAGCATGTCTATAATACAACAATTATAAGAAAAAGATACAAATATATTTGTGAATCGGCTTCCCTCTACATGAGTGCACACATCAGAATGCATGTAAGATATTTATTTGGAAGTCATCCCTATGATGTCAAACTCAGAAGTTAGCAAAAATTCCTGAATCTCAACTTACTTTTACTGATTCCTTCTAAGAAGAAAGTCATTCCTAGTTTTATCTGGGATTTTACCATTGAGGCATGTACTGTCAATTCTCCTATTTGCTGATACATGTTGAACATCACTTATCTGAAATGTTTGGGACCAGAAGTGTTTGGTATGTTAGAATTTTCAAAATGTCAAAATATTTGCTTGTGCATAATGAGATATCTTAGGGCTGGGGCAAATCTAAAAATAGAATTCATTTGTGTCTCATATATAAATTATGGATCCTGGAAGCAATTTCATAGTTTTTTTAAAATTTTATGTGTATGAGTATACTGCCCCATGTATGTAAGTGCACCCATGTTGTGCAATGGCTGCAGAGGTCAGAAGAAAGCATCAGATTCCCCTGAAACTGGAGTTGTAGAAGGTTGTTAGCCACCATGTAGATTTTGGGAATCAAACCTGGGTCCTCTGTAAGAGCATCCGGTGCTCTTAACTGCTAAGCCATCTCTCCAGTCCCACATTTCTAATAATTTTGTGCATGAAACAAAATTTTGCAGAATGAAATCTTCCATTTGTCACATCATGCCTGTCCACAAAAAGTTTTAAATGCTAACAATTTGATTTCAGGTTTTCAGAATAGGGATGCTTAGCTGTAATAGCATGTATAAGAACTTTTAAAGAACCTTCATTTTAGTGTCTTTACTAATTATAAACGCAACATCTATTAACATTATCTTTTTATTTTATTTTTTTAATTTTGGTCTTTTTGAGACAGGGTCTCCCTATAGTCCCAGCTGTCCTGGAACTTACTATGTAGACTAGGCTGGCCTTGAATTCACAGAGAACTGCCCACTTCTGCCTCCCAAGTGCTGGGATTAAAGGTGTGT
>NW_008332087.1:1549155-1601697 GCF_000622305.1 Nannospalax galili
TTATTTTATTTTTTTAATTTTGGTCTTTTTGAGACAGGGTCTCCCTATAGTCCCAGCTGTCCTGGAACTTACTATGTAGACTAGGCTGGCCTTGAATTCACAGAGATTCACCTGCCTCTGCCTCCCAAGTGCTGGGACTAAAGGCATGTGCCACCACGCTTGGCAACATTATCTTTTTTAAATGACTGTCTTTTAAAAAGTGTAAGTATAAACAGGTGCCTTGTCAACAATTGTTATGTGCTGCTTAAGCCCATGAGAAGCTGGCTTTAGAAGCAGTGTTTTTACCCTTCCTATTTCAGACCCAAGCATGTTTGTCTCCAGGAACCCTTATGTGGAGATGGGCTACCCAACTAAATCAGTGACAGGGAGACAAGAGAAATAACACCGTGCTCTTAAAACACCTAGAAGGTATAAACTATTTTGAAGAAAGATTACTACAATTTATCCCATAATATGAAAGTTTCTACAGTAGAAAATAAAAGCTAGAAGTTTGGCCATGGAAAGCTCATCCATAGTGAGAAAGCTCAACCAAGAACTTCAACTGACTTCCCCAAGGTCCCAAGTCAGTTTTTATGGGATATTTTGAGTACCTGATATGATGTTTTTCTCTGTCTACCATCTATCTATCTATCTATCTATCTATCTATCTATCTATCTATCTATCTGTCTGTCTGTCTGTCTGTCTGTCTGTCTATCTATCTATCTATCTATCTATCTATCTATCTATCCATCTATCTAATCATCCATCTATCATCAATTTATCATCTATCATCATCATCTATCTTCTTTCTTTCTCTTTCTTCCTATCCATACATCCATCCATTCTTCTATCTCTTATTATTTTTTAACTTTTTTAATTTTTATTTTATGTGTATTCATGTATTGCCTGCATGTAAGTGCACCCATGTCATGTAATACCTGTGGAGGACAGAAGAGGTTGTCAGATCCCCTGGAACTGGAGTTACAGACAGTTGTTAGCTGCCATGTGGGTGGTGGGATTCAGACCTGGGTCTTCTGCAAGAACAGCCAGTGTTCTTAACTGCTGAGCCATCTCTCCAGCCCTGTATCTCTTATTATTTATTCTTTTGTTTTGCTTGCTCTATACTTAACAAATTCACCCATTAAAAATCCAAAGAATAGCTATGTTATCTCATTTTCCAGACCTTACAAAGCAACACCAAAATCCCTTTCCAACCCAATGCACCCTATCATAGGCTCTTTAAAAAAAATGTTTGAGAATAACATTCATATGGTAAAATCTACGGATTTTAAATTTTAAAGTATTTTCACATATTCATGTATCTTTTCAATGATACCCAAATCAAGATTGCCACTATTTTAAGTTCTCTAATATCTCTCCCAATCACCCCAAAGACTAACCACTATTCTTTCAGAAATTAAAAAAACTCCCCCAAAGAAATTCTTCCTGCCCTCTCATTTTTTAAAAAAGTTTACATATTTTCTAGGAAATTTTCTCTTTAAAATATTATTATGTTGCCTTAAAACATTCTGTTCAGTGAAACACTTAATAGATCAGCCTTTCTGCATAAACCTATACGTGGCCGCCTGTGTAGACAAGGCTCACTCTAAATGGCTGCCAGGGTCATTCTCCTTGGAAAGACTTCCTATGGCTGGAGACCAAATTGGCAAGACTCCAGTGTACAGTCCCATACACCCAACCAGCCTGGTGAATTTACATATTTTCCCAAAAGTTTTTTTTAATTGCCCTTGAATTATAGTAGCTTCATAACAGAAACATTTTTGAGCAATGTGTACAAACTGAATTTTTTATAGTCTGGAAATGAAGCATGTGCAACAAAAGCTGAATGTAAAATGTTAGCAGCATTCAGAAGGCGGGAATCTAACAGCACATCTTTATGAAGAAATGAGGACACTGTTCAATTAAATCTTAAATTTTCAAAAGCCTCATATACACAATTTGTTTTTAAGGAAATTTTACCTATAGTGTGGACGGCAATTGGTCATGTTCAAAATCCCTACATATTGCTTTAAAATGGTATGAGGTTCATCTAGGGTCTAGTCTTTCCAGTAATATTCTGGAATTTAATGTGACTGATGAATAAAGGCTAAGCATAATAATTCCTCTCTATGTTTTCATCTAAAGTAAATGAGACTGACAGACACACGATGAAGGCGGGGATAGGAGAGTTTCATCCTGGCCCCAAGTGAGAAGTCAATGCAAAAACAGTTTCTAAGTGCCTGTTTCACTCTCCCTGATCCAGGGTTCACAGAAATAGTAGATCATCAAGGCCACTTGACATCTAGGTATAGGACTAGCCTTAGCATTGTCTTTGCCACATTCAGTTGATCCAAACCAGAAGCTAACTCTGACTTAGGGAGGGGGGAAATACAGTTCATCTCTTAGCAGAAGGAGCTATGAAGTCACATTGAACAGAGTTAGGTAATGCTGAAGTAAAAAATTCTGAGCAGTCATTTTGACTGTTCTACTAAGCATGTTATATACATCTGCATATATTTAAAGATTTATTTATAAAAGTTATTTTAATATGTCCCACAAATGCTGATGTCATTATTATGTTTCATCGGCTACTGTCATGACAAGTTTTCAAGCACATGCTGTATAAGGGGATGGTATTTCCCAACTGACCCTCTCAAAGGACAGTGAATGCAGTGATTTGTAGTTCTACTTCTGCTCAAGTGCAGTATGTGAAAATAGGGACTAGATTTATGCTACCACATAAAACAAATTGAAAAAAAACAAAACATGTTAAACGTGTTTCAAAAAACTGAGTATTGGGCATCAAAGGACAGTGAGCCCTGAAAAGTAGGAACCAAATAGGCTAGCCCAGCTGTCTGGAGGGTTTCCAGTTTAGGGCACATGAGCAAATAACAGAATATGACCAGTTGATTCCCTGAGGTGAGAAGTCAGAAATGAGAATCGGGAGACCAGCTAGTTAGAGCTCACAGGACAAAGAGCCAAATATACAGAGAACTTGAGAAATAGCAAAATGTTCTGTATCTGCTGAGGATTCAGTAGCATGTATAGTGTGTGAAGCAACATCTAGACCCTAAAACATAAGGTGTGGGAAGAAAGTTTACACTGGATAGAATTAGAGGTAATTTGATGTGCAAAAGAAAATTAAGTACACCTGGATGCATAGCAATAGAAATAATACAAGAATGAAAAAGAAGTGAAAAGAGAAAACAAAACGGTTGGAGGGGGGTAGGAAGGTGGGGTTAAACTTGAGAGACGGAAGAAGGTGAATATATCAATGTTGTATGGAATTCTGAATGAGTCCAGGCATGGAGGCACACGACTTTAGTTCCAGCACTCATGAAACAGAGGCAGTTGAATCTCTTTGAGATAGAGGCCAGCCTACTCTACATAGTGAGTTCCAGGCCAGTTGGGGATAGAGGGAAATCCTTTCTGAAACAAATAAATAAATAAACCAGTGCTGGAGAGAAGGCTCAGTGGTTAAGAGCACTAACTGCTCTTAAGGACCTGGGTTACAGAGGCTGCACATTCATTTTCCAGCACCCACATGGCAGCTACCAACTGCTAGTAACTCCAGTTCCAGGGGATTCAATGACCTCTTCTGACCTCCTCGGGCATTGCATGACATGGGTGCATTTCATGCATGCAAGCGATACACTTTATACATAAAATTAAAATAATAAAAATAAATTAAAATTAAAAAACCAATATTGGAACTAACAGACATCCTCAAGTGTCTTGAGTTATCTGATTCGTGCCTGATGGAGGTAACGAAAGAGTGGAAAAAGAGGCAGGTTAAAATTATTCAAGCCATATGGCTAAAAAGACATTGATGAAAACTCCGGGTCTAAGTAACTCGAAGAATCCAAACCCAATGACAATTAAACAAGATATATTATAAGCAAATCATTCAAAATCAGTGATAAGAAAATTGGAAACCGGAATGAGACACACAACGTGAGAGGAAACTAGTTAGGTGGAACATCAAGAGATGGAAAGGGGGCTACAGCGTAACCAACCCTGTGCTGGTTTACCGCTGGAAAACAAATGCGTGTCTCTGTGTTGGAATGTTAAGTAAATCCGTGTGGCCATCCTGGAAAATGCCAGGGTAAAAGGACAAACATTTAACAAAATTCAACATCTGTAAGTACTCTCAATAAGGCAGGAATAGAAGGGAACTATCTTAACCTAAGAAAGTACATTAATAGGCTGTGACTCACATCATGCTTTATGGTGAAGGACCAAATGCTCTATCCCTTAGATTAGGAAAAAGGCACCGATAATTGTTTTCACCATTTCATATTCAATATTGCATTTAGGAAATCTTATGAAATTGCTGTAAAGCTTCTACCACTAAAAGAGGAGTGTATCAAGATTTTAGAGTATAAGTTGGTCAAATACAGAGAATAAGTGTCTATGAGATGCCCTGCCCTAAGTGACAAATCTACAATGGAATCTCTACGCCTAAGGTTCACAGAACCTGTGAAGCTTCCTCATGCAACAGAGGGCATTTAACAGGGAAAGCCACACACAACTGGCCAAATGTTGAGAAAAAGAGATTGCCAAGTGTGTCCCTGGATAGGACTCCTATACTAAACTTCACACACTTGGGGCTCAGGCACCATTCTAGAAGAGGGGGTGGAAAGATTGCAAGAGCTGGGAGTGATGAATGATGACCACAAGAAAACAGAGTTTTCCAGGCTTCTGGGAACTTGCCCATATGAAATTACAGCAATGGTAAAAGTACGTACAAGACCCATCCAAACTCAAACCAGACAAAATCCCATCTGGAAATGAGCACAAAGCCTCAACTTTAGCTGAGGTATTATTGACAGCTGATCACTGCTGGGTAAGGAAGAGTTGGTCTTCTTTAAGGGAGCAACACTAGATAGGCTGACCACACTTCAGTAGATGAATTTAGACCGAGAGACATCTGAGTACACAAAATTGACCTGATAGGCCTTAACATATATGACAGAATGCATGAAATTCAGTGGTGGGACTATGAGGGGTTGCAAATAGAGGAGGGGGTCTAAATATGATTAAGATGTGTGAAATGCACAAAAAATCAGTAATATTTTTTGAAAAAGAAAAAGAAAAACAACATTGAAAGAGAACAGTGTAAAAGAGGTATTACCAAGTGACATGTCAGTGTTTTTGTAAGTGATGGCTGTGTTTATCATCTTGATGTTGGTAACAATTTCATGGATTTACACACGTGAAAATACATCAAATTTCAATATGAACTTTTGGTTACAAATCATAGCTCAATAAAGCAGTTTTTTTATTTGATAAGGAGACTTACTCTCCTCATATATTTTCCATCTTTTCTTGAGGGACTTTTGTGTTCAAACAGCACTCGATGAAATAGTATCTATATAAAATGAATAATCCTATTCTGAATTGTAGAATATTAACAAAACTTTCCACAATTCAAAAAAGCACCACCACCATGGGAAATTTCTATGAGAAAATAACTACTTCAAGATCCTACATAAAACTGTCTTACGCTCTTCTTGTGATTGCTCCTAAGATGGTTTATCTAGGAGGACAAATGAGACTCATCCGTTTCCACTAGTGTATGCTGGTCCCTGAGATGTCCTTGTTACTGTATTCAACCAAGGATGAGGACTGACTATACACCAAAGGACTGGGTTATGTGTTTCCTGATTTTGGGATAGGTCAGACTTTCTTCTAAGTTTTATGTGGTCCTTAATACAATATAATAACAGTATCAGTATCCATTGCTCAACTGAAACATGGTTCAAAGTGTCAGAATATTAAAAGGATTCCCTGGATCCTGAGCTTCAAACTTCTCTAAATTCTTTAATCATTCTTTAGAGGTATGTCTGGCTTCCCGATATTCTAATTAAAATTTTCCTTTTAAAATATTTTAAATGTGGGCTGGAGAAATGGCTCAGAAGTTAAGAGCACTGACTGCTCTTGCAGAGGACCCGGCTTCAATTCCCAGCACCCACATGGCAGCTGACAACTGTCTGTAACTCCAGTTCCAGGGGATCTGACACCTTCTTCTGACCTCCATTGGCATTGCATGACATGGGTGCACTTACACACATGCAGGCAATACATTCATATACATAAACTAAAAATAATAAATAAACTATTAAAAATATTTAAACACTTGTTAAATATTGAAATAAAACTACATATACAAAAAATTAACTGCACCTAGGATTACACACATCATTTAGTGAGTAACACATTTTTTGTGCAACTCTAAATAAAAGACTTCCTGCTGTCTAAGTTTAATTAAAGTGTCTCCTGAGTTTGTAAAGGCTCCCCAGGTATCTGAGATTTTTGGAAATGTCTTGTGGATATGAAAGTTTGCTATTCTCCACTGACCTTTTATGATTGCAGGATGGTGCATGTCCATTTGCTTAAAATTATACAAGTAAGTTCAAACCTGCAGAACAAGGAAAAGATATTCCATTAAACAAAAATAAGGCCCTAGCTTAGCACTTCTGTGAAATCCCAGACGACTACAATAATAAGGGACTATATACCATGTTCACAGCGGTAGAAGTGCTTTATGTAAAACTCTGTATTTATTATTTATTTGCCCAGGTTCTTATCTCTTATATTTTAATACACATTTTTCTTTTCCGGTAAAAGTTACTTAAGTCACCTAGGATATGTGATTTGAAATGTTGAAGATATATGTAGAAGGTTTTCATATGTCAAAGTAGAAATAAAACTATGTGGCTCTAGAGTGCACACGAGACAAAACTCACAAAACAGACACTGTTTATTCGCCTCCAGAGCAAAAGAACCACCCAGGAGGACACAGGATCTTCCTAGTTGTTCTCAGTACCAAAATCTTCCTTGTTACTTTTCTGGCAAGAGGGACTGAAGGGCATAGTGACCCTTGGACGCAGGCGGTAATTTTTCACGTTGTTTTCAGAAATTTAGAGAGAAAGTCAGGTTACCTTGTGACAGTATTTAAGAGTTGCTATTGTGGTCCACCATTGAAAATTTTGCAAAGTAATCTTATACTTCTTTCTGCAAAATAATTCTATATCCATTATGATCAAGCAAATTACATGAAATCTAAACAAGCTAAGTTTAGTCTAAAATAATTATGTTTCATTCACTACAAATTAAACCATTAAATATCATCAAAATTTTTACCAAAAGATAATCATATAAACTTGTAGCTTTATTTAGTGTAAAGCTGTCCTTAAAAATATATTTTAAGAGCTGGAGAGATGGCCCCACAGTTAAGAGTTCTCTCTGCTCTTCCAGAGGACCTGAATTCAGAACCCAGTACTCACATCAGACTGTTTACAATCACCTGTAACTCCAGCTGCAGGGAATCAGATGCACTTCTCTGGTCTCTACAAGTAACACCCCCGCCACATGACATAAAATCACATACACACACACACACACACACACACACACACACACAAACATACACACATGCATGCACACACACACGTTGCACATAAATAAAAATAAAGACTAAGTTTAAATTTTTTATATTTTAAAATGTATTTAAATGTATGAAAACTGAAAATCAGTAACATTCAAAAATATATCCAGGATATATATATATATGTATTATATATTAGATACATAGATCTGTGTACATGTATATGTGTAATTTCCTTTCTGTTCAGGAAATACAAGTATAGAGTTGGTAATTTCTCCATAAATTATGCCTTTTGCACATTCCACATAATCTTTTTTGCTTCTTTGACCCCTTGACATCTTTTTGTTTATATCTGCTAGCCATGTTTCTGCCCCTATTCTTTTGTATACTGTAAACAATGTGAAACTGTACTTTGTAAATGAATCCCATCACCTGTGCTTTTCTTAGGGCAATTTAGCCTGTTCTCACCTAAGGAAACAACTGAAGTATTGATTTTATTCTGCTCAGTGCCCTTACATTTTCCATTTATTTTACACTGCTTTCCGAACTTCTCATTCTTGTTTCTTTGGACAATAAAGTCTATTTTCTAGCTTCAGTAGCAATTACCTTCAAAATTCAAGGAGTCATTATCAAACCACGTTTTTCTATTATAAGAAAGCCCGTTTCAAGGTTTTTCTCATAGAAATCCTCTTCCCCTACAACTCACATTCAGAAGGAGAGATTTCTGTATTTTTACAGATTTGTTCACTGAGGAATAATTTAGTGAAATGAATTAATGTGATACAGTCATGGAACTTTTATCTGAGTGTACAACCTGGTAATGATATCAAGGTAGAGACTCACATTCCCAGCAACCTCAAGCTGGCTCATGGGTGCCCTCTTTGCCATTCTGCCCCAACCTGAATGCAGCCACCCTCTCACTAGTCTTCAGCATCTTATAAGAGGAATCATGCAGTATGTGGTCTTTTCTGTCTGGTTTTTTTTTATTTATTCCATGTAATGTCTTGAGAGTCATAAAAACATCTACCAGTGAGTCACTTTTTTATTATTGATTCTACTTTTTGAAGCTTATTTTATTTCAAAGTACTTTATATATGTGTTTATTATTATTATTATTATTATTAGAGAGAGAGAAAGAGATAGAGAGACTGGGGTGGTATGTCAGAGAATAACTTTGTGGAGTTGGCTTTTACTCTTTCCAGCTTTACGTGATCATCAAGCTTCATGGTAAGCGCTTTTATCTTCTGAGCCATCTCACTGTCCCAAAATTTGGGGCCTTTTTGATTTTATTACAACAGCGAATGAACAACATGTCGTGCCCCTACTAGCTGTTCATAACATGCATTTTCTGTTCTGGCATATGTAAATCATTTGACATTTTCCCCAAAACTAATCTTTCTTAGAGGTATTTTGAGATAGTAGCCTATTGCTACTACTTACATCTCTAAGAATATACAAAGAGGTTACAGCAAAACAGCTCACTTAAAGCCAATAATAAAAATATTTTAAGACAAAATAATGACACAAAATGTTTGAAGTACATATCCTCCATAAAATAATATTGAATAACCAATAAGCATAAAAAATTGTCCCGCCAAAAACTTTATAAAATACAAGTTACAGTTGTGAAAAACAAATGTGTGATGTAATTGAGGAGTGTTGAGGAAGAAATTAAGGACCTTAATAGATTAATAATGGGCATGAAAATTGGAACTGCTACCTTAAAGGCTCTCCTGATAATGTCAAAAGAATGTGAAAGTGTATGTCAGCATTTGATAATTTTTATTGGAGTCATATTTCTTTTTTCTCTTTTTTTTTCTTTTTTTGAACTTTTGAAACTTCATACAACAGTTCTTAATCAATTTCAGATCCCTTCCTCCAGTCATACCTCCCCCATCCTGGTATATACACTAGGACACACACTGATGTACTCATTCAGCCTTATATATAGTAGCAATAATTAGAAAAATATGAACAACCTACAATAGACAAATGGATGCATAATTGTTATAGAGTAGTTAGAATTAATGAATTACACAGAGTTTTTCATATGAATAGTCCTTAAAAACAATTTTGAATTAAAAGCAAGTGGTACATTATATATAAGGTGCTTTTAGAAATGATGAATTAAGGCCGGGCGTGGTGACACACGCCTTTAATCCCAGCACTAGGGAGGCAGAGCCAGGTGGATCTCTGTGAATTCAAGGCCAGCCTGGTCTACATAGTGAGTTCCAGGACAGCTGGGGTTACAGGGAGACCCTGTCTCAAAAAGACCAAAAAAATAATAATAATAAAAATGGATTAAACAGAATATTTTTAATGGTAGGAAATAGTATGCATAGTGATTATGATGTGTAGACTAATGACATCATCATTTTTTAGGAACTTGTAAGAAATGCAAAGTGTCAGACAACTGAATCGGAATCTCCTGAGGAGATGCCCAGAAATCTCCGAAGGTTGAGAGATGTATATACTTTAGTTCTATACCATTAGTAAGAATATAATACAAGCAGCTGGAAAAATAAAAAGCAGTTTCTAAACAGTAGCTGTCTTTGATGGTGGAGCTGACAAAGAACCTCAAATATCTGCAGTGTAATGGCAACAAATATAAAAAGAAATCTGAAGGAACAAACACAAAATGCTAATTCTTCTTAATTCCGATGGTGTATTGTGGACCTTTGCTAAGTTATTGTTGCTATATTTCTGATCACTTAAATTTTTTCAAAAGAAATAATAAAGAGCTATAGAAAATAAGGTTTTGGTAGCTGTTGGAAAAACCTGAGATCAGCAAACGTGGAAGCCAGAATATCTGACATCTTTCTGAGGCTTTCAAGTTTGATTGAAAACTCTCAAGATTTCAAGGCAAGCTTTTAAAAAACAAAACAACAGAACCCATAATTTTGTAACCATTAAGGCTCATTAAATGAAGAGGATCAAACTTTTCATGATTTTTAGCTCAAAACAAAAGAAAGTGAAAGCAGCAAGCAACGTGGATATTAAAGTATAACAGAATCTACAATCTATAATTTGGACTCTTTAGTTTTTAGAATTGTTCCATTGACAGTGATTGCATCATTGAAGAATTAAAATAAGAAAGCAAGTTTATCTGTACAAAGTGCTGCTTTTATTTGTTTATATATTGGGGTTATGTCAGATTACATTTAAAGAAAAGACTTTCTTGCTGTAAACATTGTTTGACAAGGGAATATTTTATCAACCACTTCTTCCTGCAGAGCTGCCTGCCAAGTCCACAGATGTACATACTGTGCAATTTGATACTTCCACAGACTTTGGTTTCCCTGCTTTCAGTAAAAATATTTCGATTCAGATCTTAGGATGTCCCTCCCAATGTTACCTAGTGACACACAATTATTCTGACTAGGGAATAGCTACTTCCTGTAGTTTATAGGATATTTCCCCAAACAGATGAGTTCTTAGTTAGGTACCCCTCTCTAGGTTCTGAAGGCCCAACCAGTTCAGGCTGCCCAGCCTTAGCTCATTTTCCTTGCAAGCAGGAACCCCATCTGACGAGCAAATCACAAGAGAAGTATAAAGGCAGCCTTGGCCACAAAGGCTACCCAGCATCCACACTGGGATGTTGCCTGGCTTAAACTTACATGGTAGTTGTACATGCTGTCACCATTGCTGTGAGTACATATGAGTAACTTCCCAGCTGTCTGGAAAGCTCTGTTTCCTTATGGTCATCCACCACCTGTGGCTTTTACAACCTTTCCACTTCCTCTTCCCCAATGATCTCTGAGAGTGGGGGCAGTAAGGGGTGATGCTGAGAGAATGAGAGCTGCTGGAGTGAACAGGGTCAGGTGAGGCACAAAGATGGGCCGAGCATGGGAATAAGAGCAGATGAGCAGACTGCAATTATGTGGCACAGAGAGCCGAAAGACCTAGATTTGACTGAAGAATGTCATCTGTTCCCTGATTAATAAAACTTTCCCTTGCAAGTACAACTGACCCCATAGAAAACCATTTGGGAAACAGCTCACAGAAAATAAGCTGCATCCTGATTTATCATCACTAACCTGTATCTATTTTAACATTTCATAACCCACTTTTTTCCAGGACTTCTTTTACTTCTCATACTTTTAAATTTAAAAGTAATGTATGCTTCTTGTATGAAGTTTTCAAAAATGGCTCAACACTATGAATTGACATTTACTGTCAAGTTTGAGTATGTTTTTTCATTTTTGCCTCTCATGATCCTCACCTAGTACATAATTATTTTTTAAGGAAGATAATGATGCTCAGAGATGCCAAATGACCAGGCAAAGGTTGTACATCAGACAAATTAGGCCTTAAGCTCATGGACTGAAGCCCACATACCTGACCATGCTCCTGGCATCACTGCCTGTCTCTTCCACAAAACCCTGAGTTTCATTTTTGTATTAAAGTTCATGGAATATATATAACATATACCCTCTAAATACTTCTTAACCATTAGATGATTTTTTAAAATTTTTATTGAATTTTTGTCTATTTCATATAGAACATCTTAACCATCTTTATACCCCCTTCCCCATTGGTCCCCTCCCATAGCCCCCCCCAGTGGAATTCATACATTCTGTCATTTGTGTTAAGGCCTATCATGTCAAGTTAGTATCCCCAGATGTCCCTCAGTGCAAGTTCATCCACTGAGGTCTAGTCAGTCTATCTAGGGTCCCTCCCTTTAAGAAGATCAGCTTGTCCTTATCCAGCAATAATTAGCTGCCAATAATTCTTCGACTAGGACTGGGGCCTGCTGCCCATTTCCACAGTTGTGTGCTGGGTTTTTTTTCTCTTCTTGAGTTTGCATGGGTCTTGTACATGCTGACACCATTGCTGTAGGTTCATAGGAGAAGGATCCCAGGTGTCTGTAGGACTATTTCCATATGGTCATGCACTTTCTCCCTGGCTCTTACAATCTTTCTGCCCCCTTTTTTAGCATGGTCCCTGAGCCCTGGGTAGGTAGATTTTAATATAGGAGTCCTGTCCAAGGACCCACACTCTTATTCTCTAAGATTTTTCCATTTATGACCTTTTGTATTCCTGGCCCTCTGTTGCATGAAGAAGTTTTATTGATGAGAATTGAAAGATGCATTAGTGTTCTGTTCATCCTTTGTTCTATGTTCCCTGAACCTTAGGTGTAGAGGTTGCATCCTAGATGTGCCACTTAGGCTTGGGAAACTCACAGACAATCTCTGTGTGTGACCAGTTGTGGAAGGCTGTAATAATCTCTCTCTGTTGAAAAAGAAGTTTCTTTGATGGGTGGTGACTGGGATATTTGTCTAAATTTAAGGATGGATTTTTACAAATAGTAAGAAATTACATTTGGGTAGGGATGTGACAGCCTTGGGGTTTTCTCTAAGATCTATGATCTCTTCAGCTATGTGTATTTGGCTAGGTTTATAGTATCACACACGAGTTTCCTCCCATTTAGTGGACTTTAAATCCAATTAGGTAGCTGTTGATGACCCCCAAGATAAAAGTGCCACTACTGTACCAATGTCCTTTGCTGTGCTGGTCATTGGTGTGGTTTTTAGGCCTTGAAGCTGGGGCTGGGCCATTGATTGATGTTCTCTCTTACCAGCTTTTATAGTGCTCTCCAAAGCTATGAGAGCTAGCCTTTGGGGGAGGTGGCTTCCAGGTTAGCCCCAGTGCCACTTCTCCAAATCCTGTGTCCAAAGTATGTCCTGTCTTCAGCAATAGGGTCTTACTATCAAGTTCTGGGAGGCAATCAGGGGCTGTGGTAATGGCCTGTGCAATTTGGAGAGTCTTTTGGACCACCCTGGTCAACAACTTAAAGGAAGATTTCTCCTGTCTGGTACTGTCCCTTGTTATGTAGCTTTCAGCTATACACACAGACTCATGTACTGATATTTTGTGTGTAATTTTTCAGTAAGTTTTTAGACTAATATGATTCCCTCTGTTTTTTTATTCTAGCCAAGCATTATTTATTTCTCCTCTCTCTCTCCCTGCCTTATCCTCTCTCCCTGCCCTCCCCATTTCAAGTGCCCCCATTTTCCCCATTTCTCCCTTGATAATGCCTGTCTGCTATGGTTCCACCTCTCTTGAGTTCATTCTTCCCCCTTATCCCCATAGTTCCTTATATAACCCTCCTTCTCCCCTCCCATTTAACTGCCCCCATTTTACATATTTCTCCCTTAATAACACCTATCTCTTACTGTTCTTTTCTCTTGCTCTACTTGAAAATTTGAAAATATTGTGAATGATTCAACATTGGATGTATTTGTAGAGATTACTTGCTATTGCTAAATTGCTCAATCATCTCCTTAATGTAAATTGTTATAAGCAGAGTTGCCAAATCATTCACAAGGTATACAAAGTTAAAAGAGAAAAAAGCCTACTGACATATGAAAATGGGACCACACCCACTGTGTGAGCAAGATGGCTTCATCACACCTCTTTTAAAGTTGATGATCACACCTTTTTTTAAAAAAAAAAGTTTATTATTTTAATTTATGTGTATTACTGTAGTGCCTGCATGTATGTGAGTGCACCTGTGTTGTGCAGTTCTGCAGAGGTCAGAAGAGGGCTTCGGATTCCCTGGAACTGGAGGTAAAGATGGTTCGTAGCTGTCATGTGGATGCTGGGACTCGAATCTGGGTCCTCTGCAAGAACAGTCAGTGCTCTTAACTGCTGAGCCATCTCTGCAGCCCCCATCACACCTTTTTATTTTGAAATAAGTACAGATTCACAAATTCTTGTTAGAAACAATACGTTTAAGTCCCATGTACTTACAGCCTTACCCACTGTGCTCTAGTGATATTACCTAAGGGTGATCATTGGCACAACTCTACAAGCAGGATACTGTCATCTGTAGGGATGGTACAGTGTCATCATCCTCCAAAGGCTCATGTTGTCTTTTATTGCTAAGTTTACTCTTCTCCAGAGACCCACCTCCCTAATTTCCATGTGACTAGCAATCTCTTTCCCAGTTTTATAATTTTTGTCATTTCAAAATATTGTCTGAGTGGAATGACACTGAACGTGAACTTGAGGGCTCTCTTTTCTCAATGGACACAATTCTTGGGAGATTTTTCAGGTCTGTTCCATGTATCAAGTTTGCTCTTCTGAGCAAATAGCTGAGCAATAATGTACCGTAGTTTAACAATGCATTGACTGAATCACACCTGGGTTGTATCCAGTTTGGACCTATTATAAAAAAAAATATTATGAGCATTTATGTTCATGTTTCTGGGTGAGCATAAATTTCATTTATCTGGGATAAATATCTATGAGTTCAATTTCTGGTGGGTAAAGACTTATTTTATGAGAAAAAAATCAAATTGATTTCAAGAATAGTAGTGGGGTTTTTTTTTGTTTTTTTGTTTTTTTTGTTTTTTTTTTGTCTTTTTCAAGCAGAGTCTGCTTGTAGCCCCAGCTGTCCTGGAACTCACTATGTAGACCAGGCTGGCCTTGAACTCACAGAGATCCCCCTGCGTCTGCCTCCCAAGTGCTGGGACTAGAGGCATCCAACACCACGCCTGGCTGATGGTGTTCTTTTATGTTCTCATCAGCAGTGATGATTGAGCAAGTATCTCGTCCTCAGCCCTGTAGCAACAGATGGCCTCACTGTTCCTTGTTTTGGCCATTCCCATAGGTATGTAATGCTGTCTGTCATTTGTGGTTTTAATGAGCTATGTTATTTTAATCATTACCAATTTAGTCAAACCAATAAAATGACTTTTTATTTTGAAATTTTTTGTGTTATTTTAATTGTGCTTCTTCTAGAAATTGCATTTAATGAACTTTGTTCTATTTCCTATAAGTTGTCTTAGTCCATTCAGACTATTGTAACAAAATAGTCCAGGTGACTTATAAAAAACAAAATTCTGTTTCATTAGAGTTTATTTTCTCCTAGCTCTAGAATTTAAAAGTCCAAAATCAGAGAGCAGAGGTGGGTTCTGGTGAAGAGTTGTTGGGGGTCCATTTCGTGGGACATTTTGACATAGAAGAGAGTTATCTAACTCTCTGATTTCCAGTGGTACTGCTGAACCAGTTCGTAAGTGGCTCACCCTCTTGGTCTAATTTTATTCCCAACTTTCTAAGGCCATCACACTGGAAGGAGATCAGAACTTTAGCATGAATTTTGAGTTAATACAAATATTCATTCCATAAGTATTTTAAATGTATTTGTACAATGTGTTTCTCATGATTCTATGTACTAATGAAATCTCACATTTTAATTATTTCTTTTCTTGTTTCTACCATAATTACTTGAGCAAGTAAATGTATTGATTGTCTTCTAAAGCCTTGTTGTTTAAGCTTGAATAGCCACCACACTCCTGTGGCTACTTTCTGAGTCTACCTCAATTCTTGGTGAGCCCAGTTAATTGAATCAAACTAAAGTGAAGGCTTTTTAAAAAAAATTCTGGGATGAATCTTCCCCTCCATAATATACATGAATTTATAGCATTTCTATTGTATATACTGTGCTGGATGCATTATTCTCCTATAGCAGCTGTTATTTTTAGCCAATGGTTTATTGGTTCTCTCTGAAGCTAGATTTTTCTTCCTTGTTAGTGTTTTATAATTGTCAAGCCCATCTCAAGGTCTTGGAATACAAGTACTAGATCTGAAAAATGCAGCCATTTAAGTTTATAACATGTAAATTTGTTCTGAAGAGACTGGTAATAGTTGAAGGACTCAGCAAGCTTGACAATTTTGTACTTGTCCGTGTTCATTCGGGCTCAGTGAAGGACTTGCTGGGTGACCTTAAGAAAATTGCTCAGCCCCTTGCCTTTTTCATTTATTTTTCTTCAAACAGAGATCAAACCATTTTCTGCTCCCTTGGTCTGATCTGAGAAACTTTACTGATGAGATAAAGGCAGTGGAAAGGTTAAGACAAAAGCTATCATTCAGCTGGGGATATATTCACTTTAATTATCCACCCTGGGAATATTTGTGCTTGTAGTCACCTCTAGTGGTGATAATCAGAGGGGGTCGTATTGATATCTGCAGCTGAAAGCACACAGGTGATGTTTGGGGGTGCTTACCCCAGAACCAGGGGAAGCCTGCCACAGCAACTCAAAACAGCATGGAATTCAGCCTCAGAGAGTCTAACAAAGCCAGGGATTATTTTGAGAGGTTGCTGTCCACAGGCACAGTAAGCCTGCCCCAGCAACAGAACTGGATGAAAGGAATGATAGCGAGCACAGGGGTAATAAACCTCCAAAAGCAGCGTATATGGACTGGGACTGCCTCTCCTGCCTGGTGTCTGAGCAGGGCAATCTTGCCAACCCAGATTCTGATTCCCCAGGTAGCAGTAAACACTGTTGGATCAGATCTTCCAACTGAGTAACAATGAGTGAAATGCCAGTCTTGCTCTGCAACACATTTCCTTAGGATTTACTCAAGTGGCAAGCCCTTCCTCCTCCTGGGGTGCGGGATGTCAAGCAAAGTAAAGAAACTTACACCTGTCTCCTGTCATGTCAGTTTGAGGTTCATTTAGACAAGCTTTCAGCCAAACTAAGGCCCACAAACTTAAAACATGTTGTGTATGTTTTGTGTAGCTAAGAATATTTTTCACAGTGGTTGAAGAGAGAGCTCAGGGATTAAAAGTACTGGCTGCTCTTACAGAGGACCCAGGGTTTATTTCTAGCACCTACATGGCAGCTAACAACTGTCCTTAACTCCAGTTCCAGGGGATCCAATACCCTCTTCTTACCTGGATGGGCATGGCATGACAGGGGTACATTTACATACATGCAGGCAATATACTCACACACATAAAACAAAATAATAAAGAGACAATTTAAAATGCATATAAAAAAGAATATTTTGCACATTTTAAATGTTTTTGTTTAGGGTGGGAGACAAATGATGAATGATATTTCAAGACTTGTGAAAAAAAGTATGGGATTAATGATCTGGGTTCATGATGGTGTTTTAGAACACAGCCTCATCTCTTCTTTAGCGTACTATCTGGGAATGCTTTTGTGCCACATCAGAGCTGACTTGAGATCTTATAATACTCTCTAGCTCTCTGATCATCCTCCTACTCTGCCATTATAGACCTGACAGATCACTAGCTTACCTTGGGCTTATACTGATCATGTCATCACCTCACAAACTGGCCAATGATAATTGTCATAGCTGTTCTCACTCAGTACTCAAGTGGACCTCCTTTAATGGGCTCTCAAGGGAGAAAGGAGAGTGAGGTTATTCAAGAGCCAGTACCACAGAGGTTCTCCAGGTCCCCGCAACATACTCTTCTCTATGACTGCCCAGAGAGCCCTCAGCTCTTGTTTTAAAGATGTCACAGGCATCTCCTATTTGACCAACCCAGGTAAGGCCAGGAGGTGGCAACACTGGCTGGTACTCCACCCTGGCCTTTTAGTTCTCTCACTGTATAGGCTCTGCATTCCTAACAGTTAAGCTTTTGTCCCAAGCACTTTGACTCATCAGCCCCTAAGTCTGTCTAAAGGAATTTGAAGCCATTTTGGGTTATTAGAAATTCTCTTATATCATCTTGTACAGTGCTGTTTAAAGAGAAGTCCAAGACTAGAGAGATGGTTCAGTAGTTAGGAGCCCTAGCTGCTCTTGCAGAGGACCTGAGTTAGTTTCCCAGCACCCACATGGCAGCTAACAACTGGCCTTAACTCCAGTTCCAGGAGATCTGACACCCTCTTCTGACCTCCTCAGGCATTACACAACACTGGTGCACTTACACACATGCATGCTTTACACTCATAAAAGTAATAAATGAAATATTAAAAAAAAAGAGACGCTCATGGCAGACAGTATGAGCATCTCCTAGGCATCTTTGACCTATTCATCTCAAGCCCCTCCCAGACACTCTGAATTAAAATCTGCACTTCCACAGAAGCTCTGGGTGGTTTGTATGCACATTGATACTGGAAAATACAGTGTTAATATTATGCAAATCTGCAAATTGGGGCCAAAAGATTTACATTTGGTGACTCTGATTTGGCACTGTTTCTGATATTACTCTTCTCATCTGCATCTGCATGTACTGCTGTGATCATATCTCAGTCTCCAGATGGTCACCTTATCCTGGTTCTTTCTCTTTATTCCAAACCCAGAACTCCTTGAGATCAGACAATACTGTGTAATCAATATTAATCCATACCTTAGAATACTATTCAGTAAGGAAGAAGGAGCACCATTCATACATACACAAAACTGAATGACCCTCGGAGAAATTGTGTTAAATGAAAACAGTTGTTGTACAGAAGGTCCGCTGACCGACAGATGCCATCTTCCTGAGTTTAGCTGCACTTGCTTGCCAAAGATCATCACATCTGGGTTTGCTGACTTACTGACACCCCACATAGGAGGGACAGGTAGAGTCAAAGGACTCTCACCTGAGAATCCAACTACACCTCCCAACCTGTGATGAGCCATTTGGCCTAGCACATGGCCTGGGAGAAAGGCTAGAGGTATAGACTGGACAAGACTAAGGGAAGATCTCTCACCATTTTATGAGGCTAAGGAGAAGGCATCATTCGTGCTTCGGAGAATGCTTTCTGGTGTAGCCTTAGCGGGGAAACACTCACACTCCTGTAAATAAACCCTCAACCATTGCTTTGTAAATAATCCCAATAAACACATTGGTTTCCCAGATTGCATTTCGGTGGACTCGTACCTTGGTTTGTCATTGAATCCAAGCGAAGGGGGGTAGATGTTTAAAGTCGCCCAAGCAATTTGCACAGCAACTATCAGTGTCAAAATTTGCATGATTCCAATTATATAATATTACAAAAATAACTTTAGAGCGATGGAAAAAATGTTAATGGTTGACAGGGTTTAGATAATGAAAAGGGGGCATAGCTATACAAGGTTTAACATGGGGCAATCATGATTAAAGAATATTTCTGTATTTTGATTATTGTGATGGTTGCAAAGAGCTGCACTAGTAATAAAGCTTTGCTCGTGCATACACACACACACACACACACACACACACACAGCATGTAATGCTAGTGCAGCCTGGATATCTGGATCTGCTTTGTATGTCACATTAATATTGATTTCCTGATTTTAAAATTGTGCTGCAAACATGCAAAATGCTCACATTTGGGGAGGCTGAATAAAGTGTTCGAGGACCCCCCTGTGTGTTGCTTTTTCCTTTGACACTTCTTGTGAATCCATAATTATTTCAAAATAAAAAGGCTAAAACCAGAAAATCAAAAAGTACCCACATGAACATGTGGATGAATGAATGAGCAAATCGACAAGCAGAGCGTTCTCAGAATTGGGAGTCCGAAGAGGGTGTGTTAGATCCAGAATGTGTTTTCTCCATCTCTTTATTGCTAAATGCTGCTAAGAGTCTAGAATTTATAATTCTGTCCTCCAATTTGGCTGATTCTGACTAGAAATTCTAGCCTTGCTGCTTTGAGAAGGGGCTTATTTATGCTTCCAATAATGTATCTACCATGTGGTTATATGATAGCTTAACATATCAAAAATTTTAAATAATTTACTAGAGAAAAATGTTTGCCTTCTGGTAAAGCCACAGGAACACACTGTGTCTCATGCATAGTACTATCTATGGCAGAGTGAAAGACTTAAAAACACGTTCATGGGGCTTTGAGGATCAGATCTCAATATATGGGACCTGCCCCCACTCTTTGCATTCCAGGTCCTTGCCTTACCAACCTTCTTACGAAAAATTAACATGTGTCACACATTTTAACATAATAGGCCCGTCTGTCCTTGTGTATGTAATCACCTGGATTTCACTTTAATTCTCCTTCCCTTCCTGTAATTATGAGAGTAATTAGATGTCACAGTTCAGAGCTTCTCAAGTTTAAGAAGAGAGGTCCATTTAGAATAAAGTTGTTATTCCTGCCTAAGATACCAATTTCTAAATCAGCTACAACTAACATTTGCATAGTCCTTTGCAATTAAAATACTTTTGCTTACAGAGGGACAAGGATGAGAAAATGACCTCTTCATGTACCAACCACGAGTGAACCCAAAGACTATGGATTCAAAATTCAGACACACTTGAATTAGAATCCTATTCAATCATTTATTAATGACATGCCTCAAAATCCAAATGTCTGTGAAATGGCATGGAAACCATCTTCCCAGAAGGCATTCCAGTGAACAAATTAATAATGAAAGTACCCACGAAGTGGTGGGGATTCCTGCATTAGCTTCTTATCATTTAGAGTTTGACCTCTGATTGCATGTTCCTTCCTCTCCATTACTTTAAATCTGTGCTAACCAATACCATAGGTATTGGCCACATGTGACTAAGTTAAGTTAAATTAAAGGTTCAGTTCATTAATTGCTGTAGAAAGTGCTCAATAGCTACAGTATTGAGCAAAATATATTGCAGAAAATGTTATATCACATATTGGATACTTCTATTGGACAGTTCTGTAGTTAAGGCAGCGGCTAGAAACTACCTCCAAAATGCTCCCTGACTATAAACAAGCTATTCTGCACTGCACTGTGAATGCCTTTTACCTTCATCCCTGTGGGGCTGCTACCCCATAAGCTCTTTTAGGGGGAAGCTAACTGGGAGTGACCAGAGCTGACAGAAGGTTGGCTATTGATCATTTCTTGTTCTTCATGTGCTAGAAAAATCTGAAGACCTGCACCTCTCTCTAGCTACTACTTAATAGTAAGTAAGAATCTAAATATAAAATTCACATAGGCCAGTTCCTTTTTCCATAAATCAACTTGAACTTGACTTGGAGTTCCCATCTACTAGGACAGAGGAAAATGTATTTAATTACTGTTGCTTCTTTTCTACTTGCAAATAGCTGACTTTACGTAGTCTGGGGAGGTCCCTGGTGCTTTTTGCCATTCCCAAACCTCCCGGGGAATTATCCCTCCAGATGCATCAAGACAGGTTGCTTCCCACAGTGGTATTCCATCATCTCCTGGTTCTATGTCCCCAGAAGACCCAAAGACTTGATAGTCTTCAACTCTTTTGTACTACACACACACACACACACACACACACACACACAATACACTATTGGACTCAACTTGGAAATTAGGCACAGTAAGCGATTTCTATGAGAATATATTGTTCATTAAACTTTCATCATGGACTATAATAAAAGTTATACGATTATACTCTTTCTTTTAGAATACTGTATTTTCACTTTTCTGTGAAAAACAAGCACGTTCTTGCCTCATTTCAACATATATTAGTTGTTTCGGGGGTCATTATTGAAAAATTAAAGGTTACTTGAACACAAAAATTGAAATACTAACAGTTGCTTAGATAAAGAGGGAAGCTCCAAAGTGAGCAAAAGGTGGGAGCATATGTAATGTGGGTGCGTGTGGGTACACTGGACAAAGGGGTGGCTCACTGAAGTGCTGCAGTCAGACTCTGTCAGGCTACGCAAAACATCGCGCAGTTTAAAACTTTTATTGTTTAGTTCTAGAATTTTTGATTTAATATTCTCAAAACTTTGTTGATTGCTGGTAACAGAAATCACTGAAACAGAAAATATGGCTAAGGGAGAATACTATATGACCTGTTCGAGAAGTGTATGTGTATGTGTGACAGGCTGAGCTCCTCCATTTTGTGCAAGACCACCATCTTGGTGAGCCATCCCAGACCCTACCCTGGCTCAGAGCCAGCAGTTCCAGGAAGAGCTGGCTAGAGGAACACACCCATATAATCCTGGGAGGCTCCAGTTGAGACTTATCTGGCTTTTGCGACTCCTTCTCCGGCTTCTGTAACTGCTTGCTTCCCCACCTGCAGGAACAAACATGTGATTGCTTGTTTTTGAGTAAATCTTGTACCAACTGGTCAGGATATGGACTTCAGCTTTTAGGGTTACCTCTTGGGGGTGCAGAATATTAGAGTAGCATATAGCCCCATAAGTTAAACTTAACTAGTCAAGACTATAAAATCTCTAGTCTATCTGTTGAAGGACCCTGAACTAAACATGGTCAGGGTGGCCTATACCTGGATCAAACTGACTTCCCTGGTGCTTGAGGAGGATTGTTGGCTATGCTTAGACTCAGACCTCCTAACTAAGTAGGGATAGGGGCCAATTTATCATTTGTCCTCAATACAACCCCAGGACAGTCTGATCTTCCTTGTAGCTGGGAAAAGGCCAGGTTGACCCTGGGGTGTTCCCAGGACCTTTTTAATATCCTCAGCCTTCTAACTGTAGTCACCAAATTAGGACTAACAATTCTCAGGAAACCCGGATTTTCTTTGAAGTCCCTGTATAATAGGGCACCTTCTTGACCATAGCTATACTAGGTTAAAGTTTAGGCTGATTCTAGTCTCTGAAATTATCAGGCAGTTGGTCCAGAGTATGGGAACACATGTCAGCTGGACCCTGGTTGTCTTGGGAACAGGTCAGAGTGTCCCAGGGTGCACCTGCTAACTGCAGATTTATGGCTTCTGTAGGTTATGCTTGGCTTGATTCTGCAAAATGGTAATTGATACTTAACAGAATATAAATTGTTAAGGGAGCTCTCCACTTGTAAGCTTGGGAACTTCAAATTTTCACCCCTGGTTATGTTTTTTCTGTATAAAAGCTTACCCTAGAGATGGCTTGGTACTATACACTTGGGTTCCCAACACCCTTGTGTAGTAGCCCTGGCCATTAAGGACTTTCATTCAGCAAAACTTTGGCTGAGTGGTCTTCTCTGGTGAAGCACCCCACAAATCACCTGCTGAGCATGAACCTATCATCTTACTAAGTGTGTGACCACAGAACAGCTAGAATGAGACCCTCACCATGGAGACATGTGTATACTAGTCCATGTTCTCCCCCAGGTTTATCTCTGTAGTGGAGAGGAGGGGTGGGAACACTTCCTCCTTAACCCAGGTCTCTCAAAGGCCAAGAGAAGTCCCCCACTATCCTTGTCCCCCTTCTTGTAGGAACAGGCATCACAGGGTCTATTGTCTTGGAAGTTGCCACTCTAGCCATGGGAAATAAAAATTTTAGGTTTCCAAGCTCTCAGATACACAGAAACATCAGACACCTACAGGACTCCAATGGGCCGTTGGAGAGACAGGCTGATTCCCTAGCTGAAATGCTGCTATAGAACAGAAGGGGGCTGGACGTATTGTTCCTAAAGGAAGATGGCTCATGCATGGTCTTAGATGAGACTTGCTGTTTTTACACCAATAATTTGGGTGTAATTAGGGAAACCATAGCCCTGGTTAAACTAAACTTAAGAAGAAGAAAAAGAAGAAGAAGAAGAAGAAGAAGAAGAAGAAGAAGAAGAGGAGGGGGAGGAGAAGAAGAAGAGGAGGAAGAAGAAAAGGATAAAAACAGGCATCAGGCATCCTCCAGTTGGTACCAGTCATTGTTTTTCTAATCCCCATGGCTCACCACCCTGATAACTGCTGCTGCTGGGCCTCAGGTTATACTCCTGGCCTCTACAGTGGACCCATGCCTCCTAAATTGTCTAATCAGATATATCAAGAGACATCAAAATGCCATAAAAATTATGATTCTGAGGACCCAATATGAGCTGCTAAATCAGAACAAGTCAAGGATTTGACTCATGTCCCAGAACCAGTGGGGAATATGACAGCTGAGATCCTCCATTTTGTGTAAAAATCACCATCTTGGTAAGCCATCTTAGACTCTACCCTGGCCTGGGGCCAGCAGTTCCAGGAAGAGCTGAGCCCAGAGGAACACACCCATATAATCCTAGGAGGTTCCCTTTAAGACTCATCTGGCTTTTGTGATTGCTTATCTGGCTTCTGTAACTGCTTGCTTGTCTACCTACAGGAACAAACATGTGACTAATTATTTTTGAGTAAATTGTTTTTGAGTAAATCTTGTACCAACTTGTCAAGATGTGGACTCTACCTTTAAAAGCTTCACTTTCCTCTGAGCAAGTAAGTGCTGCATTATCTAAATTGTCTCAGAGTACAGTCACTGGCAAGCTAAACAAATTTGGCTGATTTGTAACTTTTTGAGTCTGAGTGGTCTTTTCCCCTGATCTTGAACTCTGTAGCATATGTGTGTCCTTCACAGCACCTGACTGGGTAAAGCTCCTTCTGGGAGATAGGAGATATGGAAATACTTGGAAACATTCTCTTAGGACTTCACAAGAAACAGTAAAAGTCTGTTTATTTCAGGAAACTTCTTTCAGCCTCATTTAAGAAAAGGAATTCCAAAGGACCTGCTTATATGATTAGGGGAGGAGCAAACAGAAAACAATGCAAATTAACATCCAAATAAGAATATAAAATATGCTGATCCATTGGGCTGTATGTAATTTGCATATGAAAGAAATTTAAATGTTGCTTTAACTTTTTTATTTGTCAGAGCATCTGAGTGATTTGTCCAAAGCCCTAGAATTATAACACCTTGCCCAGTGACATCATTGATAAGTGGTTTCCATATACTTATGTCCCCAACAGCTGCTGATCTCATGAGAAAGTTCAGGGAGAAGGAATGAAATAAATATTTGTTAGTTGAGACACCCAGCATCCATCTCTTGGTCTTCCAAACTGGATCCTACTTTTCCTTTGTGAACAGTCTCTTCCTCTGTCTTTGTTAATGGAGTTTGGGTGACTGACCTCATCTCTTAGTTCTAAAGAGAGCTCTACAGCTCACACTACTGTGATCAACACATTCTGCTTCCCTGACCAATGTATTTGACTTACAAATTGGCTCATGTTCCCAAAGAGTCTAATAATTCAGGATCAAATTGATGAAGGCAACCTCTTTCTTACAAGATGACTAAATTAATATTGTGGGAGACAGACTTGAGCCTAGGGTGAAAGTCTTATTGACAGCCATACAGCAGGCCCGAGGCAAGGGCCAGACCGCTGGAGCCACAAGAAATGCCTTGTGACATTTGCTCCCACTGGCAGATCATGAGACTAATGCCTAGAGCTCAGCACTCCCTAATCACCACCCTTGGAATTCCAAATTGCAGCACTTAGCTACTGCAACAGTCAGGGTCACGTGGTTTCCAGGAATCCAGGCTCTGTAATCTGAAACCTATTATGCTAATGAGGCATCCTACCCACTATTCTGTGATGAGATGTAAGTCTGTTATGCTAATAGGACGCTGTCTGTTATGCTAATAAGGTATCCCACTTGCTGCACTGTGATAGGACGTTATACCTGTTATGCTAATAAGGTATCCTACTTGCTGTGCTGTGATTGGACCACTACCCCTATATAAGCTTGTGCCTTCCTGCAATAAAGCAAACCTGTGTCACTGAACCTGGTCTCTTGTGTCTGAATGCGGCTCCGCTGACACAGTCTCCTCACCAGCCCTGGGGTCTGGGACCCGGCGGAAGCAACACCAACAGAAGGCAGCACTGGCTGAGCAGAAGAGTGGCCTCAGCCCAGGGCAAGCAGAGCAGCAACCTTGACGCCCTTGAGAATGAAGGAGTGGCACCCATGAGAATGGAGGAATGGCCACCAATGGCGGTGACCACATAATATGATGTAACTCTTGACCTGCTAATGGCTGTCTAGCATCGCTATGTGGATTAGTGATGGTTCAGTGTGCTATGCAGGAAAACACTGCCAAAGGATGCAGAAGTACAGGTGTCAGAAGATGCTGCTACCTTGTCTGAGCACAGAAGTTAAGGTCAGACTTACCCTGGAATTTTTACCTATAATAGTAAATAAGTTCCCTCTTTTGTTCACACCAGCCAAATTGAATATTTTGGTGTTTGCAACCACAGAGTTTTCAACAGTTCTAAAGTTTGATAGGACAGAAATCTCCTTTAATACCTATAAGAGAAAGACTGATAGCAGTAATGGATTGAAGATCTTAAACAAGTCCATCCTGTCTGTCTCATCTTACTGTCTCTCTCTCTCTCTCTCTCTCTCTCTCTCTCTCTCTCTCTCTCCTCCCCTCCGTTATGATCACAGTGTATGAAATGACTCAATGACTGAAAATTGTGTGTGTCTAACCAGGAAGCTGACCAAAGACACTCAAGAGACAGCCTATGGCTCATTGCTTTCCCTTAAAAGAGAGTTACGTAAGAGTTAACACTAGAAAAGTCCTTACTTTTCTGCTTTTCTTAAAGGATACTTGAAATGAAATTATATTGATAGTCTGAATACTTGTTGAATGCAAACAGGGTTGAGTATTCCCATGGGCTGCAGAGCACATGTACTTATCAAATCCTTAGTAGATATGTGCTTTGGGAAAGCACCACTCATTCAAGGATTTGGGGGATGTTAAAATGAATTGAATCAGAGTCAAACCAGGAACAAACAGAAAAGCTAAAAAATACAACTGGTAATGGTCACTAAACTAGAACAAGATGGAACAAGAGGAGCAAGGGTAAGTCACATAGCCAGGGATTCAAGAATCATGGTATAATGTGGAAATGAAGAATGGTATAGGGCACCTTCTAGGACAGAGATAGTTTTCTGCAGCTATGTTTTGTGGACCATGAAGGACATAGGCAATCTGTAGTCTGATCTTCACAGTTCAGTGGGGCGTAGAGTAAAGAGATGAGAAAGCAGGGGAAGAAGACACAATTCCTTTCCTGGAGCACTTGATGTTACAGTGTCAAAGTCAGATGCATGTCCTAGTCACAAAACAGCAAATAACATATGGAAAATGACATGTCAGAAAAACAAATAAATGCTCCAGGAAATACAGGAGAAAAACAAATTGGTTTTTATTCATGGAATAGAATATTAGGCTTCATGGAACATTTGATCTGGTTTTTCAATATTTCAAGATGCAGAGATGCTCCGAGAAAAAATCTGAGTGGGCAGAAAGCAAGTGCAAAGGCAAGAATGGTAGAAGTGATGGAGTTTTTTAGTGTATTACTTGACACAGAGAACCACTGGTACCTGGCAGGCAAATGAGCCTGGGAGGAAGGTGGATAAAACACTAAGAACACTACCAGAGTCAGAGGGTAGCCTAGATGGTGAATGTGATGAGCAGCAGAGAAGGAAAGCATGACAAGCAGAGGTCATGATGCGCTTGAATGGGAGTAAAGGGTGCTACAAAATCGAGGGTATTTTAGTGACCCGTTGCAATTTGATTGGAGGCAAGTCTAAGGGAAAACAAAGATGGCTTTGAGTCTTATCAACATAACTGGGAGACAGTTATTTTTTAAGGAATATATACACTAGTCTGTTAGAAAAAAAATTACAATATATTTTTCCTTTTTTCAAATGATTCATGTCAAAGATATGCTTCTATTTCAAAAATCACTTACATATGATCTTATTTATAACTGAAGAATGGTTCCCATGTTTGTTTGACATATGCAATATTTGGTTCAGTTCTCTAGAAGCATTGCCTAAGACAGGAATGTGTGTCCCAAGGCGTGATTTTTTCCGTTTACAATTAGGAGATCTCTCAAAGGGAGGAAAAGAACAGACGGTGCCAGAAAAATCAACTAAGCAATACCATTGGTTAATTCTGGAGGGCAGAATCAGCCTCATCCCCCAGGATCTGTGGAACAAAATATGTTAGGTTTGATTTGGGGCAAGGTCCTAATTTGGAATCTCCTTGCCCTCTTGATTCAAATTTCCTCTGTACCAAGTATGATACTTCTGACCTCCTGCACATCAATCTTCCCATTGTCTAAGTAAAGTGCTCTAGAGGATGCTAAGACTCATAGCACTGGATTTGGACGTGTTGCCTTACTAATGAAAATCTGGATAGGACACCAAAAGTGCCTACCACATGCAGGTTTGTTTGTTACCCTTAGATAATGATATCCTAATATATTTCAAATAAGAAATGTTTTAGTGATTTGTCATTTCTTTTATTGTCCCTGGCTTGCTCCCCTGGGACTACTTTGTAGGAAAGCATGCTCTAATTCACATCTCTAATGGTACATTTTGGACCAGGATCTTAGAGCTATCATGAAACTTGCTGAAAATATGCAAGCTCTCTGTCTGCCCTTTCTAATCCCAGTTTCTCCTCTCTCCACAGAGCATCATGGTCAGAATATGTTCTTTTCTGAGTCTGTGAGTCACAGTGTTTGTTGCCTGGTAACATTCTAGCTTGACCATCAATTGATCTCAAACTGTAGAAAACACCTGAGCTCAGAGCAAAAGAAGCACTAAATAAGAATACAGATTGGATATGAGACTGAAGTTTGTAGTCTACCAAAGCTATCTCTAAAAATACATTTCAGGTAAACTCTAAGTAGCTGAAAAGCAAGTGTCCACAAAGCTCAGCACGATCATTTAGTTGCTTATAACAAAGAATTAATGAAGGCAATGGTTCAAAAGTTGATCATTTCATTAGCTTGTGAGATTTTATCATGTAACTATAGAAAATATTCTGTCCATGGAGGCTTGCTACACTAAAAAACATTTTTAAAAAAAGTTATCAAAAGAAGAAGAAAAAAACCTCACAAGGTTATACTAGTTTGAAAAAGTTGTTGTTCTTTTTGTTGATAGCAAATCCCTGTTCAGATAAAAATCACCAAAGATTACAAAATTTATGGAGAAATTTTGATGAAGAAAAATATAGTTATGCAATCTTGTATATTTTTGACACACTGTTTCTATTCTTGCAAAAAATTAAGTCTAGCTTGGATAAACTCAACAATCCTTTAAAGGGGGAGAATTAGATAATTCATTGACTGGGTGACCAAAGATCAACATTAATGAGGGATGATGGACACTGTATATTTCTGAATGTGGCACCTGGATAGGACACTGGATGTATTAGCCTAGGTGAGATTATGTAACCTCAACTCAGATGTTAAGAATCCTCAGACATCCCCAGTCAGTAATATTTAAATGAAGAAAGAGGTCACATTATCCCAAACATCAATGTTATGACTGAAAGCCAGTTGAAGAACAGTTCTAAACTGAAGAAAACTAAAGAGATGTGGCAATTAAACAAAATGTGTGATCCAAATTAGATAGCTTAAGGAAAATCGTAGTCTGAATGTTCTGAAGTCCATAAGTGACTGCAGTTACATGAAATTATATCCTCATTCTTAGGAAACATACATACATATATATACATATACATATATATTATATATACAAAAAAACAGAGGTTTATAAAAATGTGTATTTATATGCATGCATGTATACATGCAAAATATGTAGAAAGATAACTGGTAAATGGCAAATAAACTATGGATCAAATGTGAATAAATAAATCTGTGTTTATTGCTCACCCCCCTTGCAGCCTCTCTATATATTTTCATATCAAAAGTTATTTTCACCCACAAAACAAAGCCCACGATTATATATGACTTTTACCTCACAAAACATTTAAAGAAGAATTTGTGCCAATTCTTTTTACACTATTTCAAATAAACTGACAAGGGAATAATACCTCTCACTTCACATTGTAAAGCCAGCATTAACCTTATATAAAAGGCAGACAAAAACATTTTAAGAAAAGAAAAATAGTAGGTCAAGTCTCTATTGAATATACATGCAAAGGTCTTCAAATACTAGCAAACCATATCAATAGCACATTAGAAAGATGAGACATCCTTGCCAAGTGAGATTTTCCTTTAGGAAGAAAGCGTATTTCAGCATGTGAAAAATCATTGACTGTGGCAAATTAATACAACCCAGTGTAAAAGAAATCCTTTCAATTTATAATAAATTTGACAAATTTCAACACTATTTCATGATAAAAAAATGTTCAACAAAGTAGGAACAGAAGGAAAATACTTTAGCACAATAAATGCAATGTATAAAAATTGAAAGCTTACATCTTTTAAACTGAAAAATACTGGCCAGAAGAATTAGGCAAGAAAAAGAAATAGAGGCATCCAAGTCAGAAAAGAAATAAAATTATCTCAGGGGGACATGATAATGTTATAGTAGCAAATACCCCTATAACTTTAACTGGTCAAGAATATAAAATCTCTATCTGTTGAAAGACCCACCTTTCCAGTTTCTTTGGTCAATTACCTTATGATAGAACCACCCCTAGGAAGGTAGGTTCACCTTAAGTTGTGTTAAATAGATGGGTGGACTATTTAGTGCATTAATGAGTAGTAAATTTTTCCTGCCTGGAATCCTGCCTCCCAGTGCAGAACTTCTTGACCAGCCACAATCATGTAGTCTCTAAGTCTGCCTGCTTTCCTGAATTCTTTGGAAAAGCTTAATCTTTCCTTTTCTTCTCCATATACCTTTTCTAAACACACTTTCTTTAAGGTTTAGGCTGCCCCTAGCATCTTATATTTCTTTACTTTTTCTCTAAAGCTTCCTTCTTCCAGCCATATGGCTGCCAGTCAGCCACATGTCTGACCTCCATGCAGGCTCTAAACCTGCATGGCTTCATGGATTCCTTTCTTTCTCCTCATCCTTCTCCTCAAGACAGCTGCCAAGCTTGCCTGCCCTGAGGATTTTTCTTTAAAATTCTAATAAAATTGTAAAAGTTTCTGTTTGGGCCCATTCTTAAATTCTTTTATGAATGAGACTAAGCACCCTCTAGGGGATGTTCTTTCTCCCCGTTTCAGTGGCACATGCCTGTAATGTTAGCACTTGGGCAATAGTTGCTGGAGGGTCAGGAAAGCAAGGTCAGCATTCACTACATAGTGCGTTTGAGGCCAGCCTAGGCTACATGCAACTTTGTCTCAAAACAAACTATAGCTATCTCTGTTTGCAGACAAAATTATCTTATACTTAGCAATGGCTATAGATTATTGATTCACCAAATTTGGGGAAGTTACAATATAACTTTTCTTTTTCTTTACTATTTTGTTCATTATTTTTAGTTCTAATGTGTATGAATATATTGCCTGCATGTATGTAAGTGCATAGGTGTCGTGCAATGTCCGCGGAGGTTAGAAGAGGCCATTGAATACCCTGGAACTGGAGTTATAGATGTTTGTTAGCTGCCATGTGGGTGCAGAGAATTGAACCTGGGTCCTTTGCAAGAGTAGTTAGTGCTCTTAACCGCTGAGCCATCTCTCCAGCCCCATAATGTCCATTTCTAATGTCTCTTTCTCCAACATATCATTTAGCTTATCTATTGACAATAATTGTTAGTATCTTCAGTTATTAATACAAATAAATGAATTCAGCAAGGTTTCAAGATACAAAATTAACACATACTAGATTATATTATACATTCCTTCAGGGGCAGTCACTAAGTTTTATATTCATTAAAGTTCCCCACAGGGTTCTCAGCAGAGCACTGTGGACTTACATGCCCTGGATTTTTGTTAAATAATGATGTATTTCTGCTTTGAAATTTTATAGTCGCTTGATTTCACAGTTTGACCTACTTACCCTGACTAATAAAGGTTCTCAAATATATCTTTAAAGCTCTAAAATATAGAATAACATAAAATAGTAGACATAGGTTAACACTTGCTGAGAAGACACTAAGTTCCTGACTCATGATAAGTATTCTATACATATTAAAATTGTGACCTATGTTTTACAGTTCATCCTATTTTCTAGAAGGAAACTGAGACTCAAAGAGGTTGAATACCCAAGGCAGACAATAAAATGCCAAAGCTGAGAGTAAAACCCAGAGCTGTGCACTCCAGAGCCTATTCTCTTACCTGTCACACTATGCTGCTTATGTTAGGCCAGGTGGCACTTTTGACATCTGACAAACAGTATCACTGCAACTGTGACAGCAGAAGAACGTCTTCAGATGGAGGGATTTGAGAGAAGTGCCACTGCTGTAGGGTAGCCAAGCATCCAGTAACCATGAAGAGCCGTGGTCATGTGGTTTTACTGCCCAGTGTCTTTCTCAAGGCACAGCTTTCTTCCAGCGTTTTGCCTTCTCCTCCCTTAAAACCAGCGATGCGTGACCACTTGTGATGGTGTATACCTTAATCCCAACACTCAAGAGGCACAGGCAGACAGATCTCTGAAACTGAGGCCAGCCTGGTCTACATAGGGAGTTTCAAGTCAGCTGAGGCTACAGGGAAACCCTATGTCAAAACAAACAAAAACAAAACGTAAAACAAAACAAAAAAAAGAGCAGCAAAACCCAGCGATGATCTCTGTATCATTGGTATCTAAGATTTGGTTACACAGCCTCCTCTTGTACTAAGTTTTAATGATGATGATGTCTTCCTCCAAAGACAATCACTGGTTTATAGAAATGTCTATTTTTATTACTTTACTATAATATTATTAGAATTTACTAGAATAAAGTGAGAACATAATAATTTTGAGTGGACTTGTCTGGTTCAGATGGCCTAAGGCAGACAGCTTCTGATCACACTGAAGCCTGTCTGTGATTTCTGTAATTATGAAACTAGGTAAACACAAAGAGTAAGTTCCTCTTAAGGCAGATTGTAGAGCATAAAGTTTAGACGAGCTACAGAGCATAGTTAAGCCCTTCATACCTGACATGTTTACTAATGTTCCACTGGTCATATAAGCTCTAAGTAGACGGGATGAGGATATATAGTCTACTACTGAGGAAAATAACACGGAAAAGTAGTGTGGCTGTATAACAAGAGGAGAGAGTGGCACACTGGGAATGAATGAGAATCTGCTCTATAGATTTCCACAGTGTCTCTAAGACAGCAATACATTGGGATCCCAGCTCATACTGGAACAATGACAGCACCCTGTAAACCATGAGGATTCGGGCTCAGCAGTCCTTTGGAAGAAGTTAGGCGAGATGACATCATTAGAGATGGCCAGCAATCATGCCTCACATGCCTCAGAAAAGTCATGTTAATCCAGTGTGAATAAATAGAGTTACACAAACAATCAATAAAGTGCACCTAAACTATAGCATCAAGTTGTTCCTAAGTCCAAAAGAGAAATGGTATGTCAAGGACCAATTGAACCTCTCTGAAAAGACATGACTAACATACTTATAACATTTATTGAGCTGACCAGTGTGTGATTAAGTCCTCAGCCACTTAGAGGAGCTCCTGGAGAAAAGGATGGAATTTTACAAAGTGATAATTGCACAGCGTGAGGCATGTGCAGAAAAGCCTTGGGGAGCTGAGAGCTTTGAAAGGGAACCTTGAATGTCCTATTGATAGAAAAGGCAGATAGAAAGCCTTAGATACACATTTCCAGAGAGGATAAGCCAGAAGAATTAGAGAGGTCAGGGGGTGGGAGGGATGATAGAGTGGGAAATTACAGGATTGCCATTTAAAGGGTTTTATGGAATTATGTGGCCATAACAAGAGGGGCAAATGGAAAAGAGCCTGGGCTGACAAGTACTTTGGCTACCCTAATCTGGGAGAAATTACTGAGCTGTATTTTTAAGTTACAGTTGTGTTATTTTTTATTTCAAATTTATTTATTTTTTACTAAACTGTAGAGGGAAATAAAATTGAATTGATTCAACATATGTCACCTAGAACTACTGAGCCCTGTGTTGTTTTTTTTTTTTTTCAACACAACCCTCATGAGAGGTCTATTTTTGGTTTAAGCAGATTTCCATTTCAACTGATACTTTTCCCTCCTCTCCTATTTAGCCTGGGAGCCAGTTGGGATTTTTTAAAAGGCCTGCTGTGTTGCTGAGTGTCCTGGAAGAATACAGCATTGCAGTGGCTCAGAGGAACCAATAAATCACGACCTGGAAACACCATCCACTGTGCTCTCCTGTTTACTTGTCAAGCACACACAAAAATGCTGTTCCTTTGCTTTCTTCCTTTGTGACACTGGAGTACCAGAGATTATGAGAAGGAAAAATTAAAAACTGAGAGCTAGAGATTTTTCCCTAACTTGAGTTAAATTGTTTCTTTGGAACTATGAAGATCATAACACAGACTTCAGGCAAATGTGGTTCCAGGAACACAGGAAGTCTAAACATTGCTGTTCCTTTGCTGTGGGGTGGTAGAGAGGACAGAGATGCTCTCCATAAAGCCCATGCAAGCTTCTCCATAGTCCCTCAGCTTGCTTGATGAACAGGATGCCACTTGTTTCCAACAGTACATCTGAAGGATATGGAACAACACTCAGCCTGACATAGTACAAAGCCCTAAAAAGGGCAGGTTCTAGGAGTTGCTGGGAGGGTCTGATTTGGAAGACCAGAGTATCCCATAGGCAAGAAACACACTTCTGTGTATTCTTGCATTGAAATTTCAGGGTTGTTTGCCCTCACAATTTGACCTACCTACCCCGACTAATCAATGCTATCCAATATATCTACAAAACTCCAAAATATCATAATGTTGGTTTAGAGCCAAGCAACAATGAGTAGACAGAGTAAAGCCTAATGGCGAATGTGTGAGTCAGGTGTATTGATCCCCCAGGATCCACTGTGAGTTTTGCTCAGATCAATCCCTCAGAATCTTATTTAGAATTCAATTGTTCTTACTTTAGACACAGTTCAAACATAGTTCCTACTTTCTAGATTAAAGCAGAATGTTAGAAGGAGGAGTGTTCAGAGGTATCCTTGGAAAAAATGGAGGCACATGACTACTTATCAGATCAAATGTTTCATTTCATTCTTGATCCTGAATTTGGTAAATTTAGAAGTTTCCTTTGTTATTGTCTGATTTTCTGAAATACTGTTTGGCTTGCATATTGGAGATGATTGTTCTGTGTCTGTTCTGTGACCCAAAATACAATGTAATTCCAACCACTTCCTAAAAACAATGCAGGGACAGAAATACAGCGTCATGGACATGAAGCTGAAGCTGCCTTCAGTACCCTAGCTTGTATATGCACTGTGTCTTCTTGCCAGCTGCCATCGGCAAATGCCTGAGGGGTTAGAGGACATCAGCCTCTTGTTCTCAAGAAATAGTGATATACTGGAGAAGCTCCCATATGTACACACCAACTATTATTTTCTGAGTTTATCAGTGTTTCATCTTATTAAGCTATGATTTCTTTGGGGAATTTTTTCTAGGACTAAGTCTACACTCAAATGCTAGTACCAGGTACACAACGTTGTATCCTTGATTGTCATCTTCTTGAGTAAGCCAGCCTACTTTTCAAACGTAGCGTTAATTGACAGGTGGCATCTGAGAGAGATTTGATTTAAAGAGATCTAACAGATCGCATTGTGCTCTAATCTTTAGATGTTTCTAACCCATAATTATATATTCATGATTCATCTCTCAAGCTAATCAAATGCAATGGTTCACTTTGCAACCTCTGTCATTTTGCTCATCTGCAACCAAACCGGAAGAGAGCGGCTGATGGCAAAACTATGGTGAATGCTGTTTTCTTACCAAGGATCTTCCTGAATGAGTACCTTTCTTGTGAAAAGTGTCTTGGAAATTAAGAAAATTAATGCTGTGCTCCTTAGCCAGCCTGTCTTCCAGAAATATATCTGGAATTCCTTGCCTGTATGAGCAGTGGCTAAGGTTTATGTTTAGCAGCCAATTTAGCATGATGGAGAAAAGAGAAGGCATGCGTATGGTCCCTGTCAGGTAATAAGTGAATTAAGTGTCACCTACAGGAAGTCCCTGTCCTTCCATGCATTGGGATTAAGTGTTCTTGATAAAGAATCCATGTTGAACTGGGAAACTTTCACAGAGAAAAAGTTCACGGTGACCAATGTTTTCACAAGTTGGATAGCCAAGGGCTCCACATACTGACTCTCTAGGCCACAGGACTAATCGGAGCTCTGCTTCTCTCATTGACAAAATGGTCAGACACAATCATTTGTAAGCGCGGTTCAGTATAATGAATTTGTGCACAGGGCCTTTGTCTTGGTTGTAGCCTTCATTTTCGCTTCAAAAGGTTGGTCAGCTTGAAATGATGGTTCTGGGCTTTAAAATAGACCCGTGGGAGCCTGTAGAAAATATACTTTGATTTTTAAAATATAAAACTCATATGGTTTAAGTAAAATGTATAGCTATAATTTTAATCTTGGTTTGACCACTTCCATCTAGTTTCAAATGTAACTGGAAAAAACAAAAGTTAAAATTCTACTCTGATTTTACTCATTTTTAATTTTCTTCTCTCCTAGAGCTAAACAGAGACAAGTTTCTACTGCGGTAATTGAGGCTGCAGTAATATGTGTCTTGCAACATAAAAGAACCATATAGCTGATCAAGAAATTGTCTTTTACTCACTTTTGGAGACATTTCTCCCAGGTTGCAAATGCTAATAATCCATTAAACGCAACCCTTTTAGCCTCACATAGAGATTTCTTATTTCTGAAGGCCCATGAAATAGAGAATTTAACAACTGCAGTTCTGTCTGTCAAATGCTCTGAAAATAACCTCATCTACTATTTAAACCCCTACAGGTATGCTTTTGAAAGGTGTTCTTTGCTGGTAAAAGACTGGGAACAGGAATGATGTCCTAGAGGCCAGTGAGTTAGCATAATAACTCAACACCATACTTTTCTTTTAGTAAATCATAGAACTGTGAGGCAGATAAACATGGAGGAGTAGTCGGTGTCTCAATAATGGAATGCTGTTTAAAAGTCACTGATTCCTTCCTGCTTAAATTATTCCAGTATAACACTCATAAGGCTCTTGAAAGCAGGCTGTGTGTGTGTGTGTGTGTGTGTGTGTGTGTGTGTGTGTATGTGTACAAGCCTACACTTTTTTCTGACAAGAATTTCCATCGTTTCCATCAGGGTTTCAGACTAGATCTGTGACTCTCACCACTCAAAAGATAAGACACACTGCCTACAAAAAGGATACTTCATTCACAGGGAGGAAGCTGAAGAGATGGTCTTGCTCTGTAGCCAGGCTGGCCTTGAACTCTCCACCTTCCTGTCTCTGCCACCAAAGTACTGGGATGACACGTATGTATAAATCACACCCATGTACTCAACTTGGTGATACGTTCAATCTTTCACAGTGTCTAAAGAGAATGCAGATGAAATTCACAGTGGCAGTGACTATCAACTTGTTTTTATTTTCTTCACTTTCCCCCTTGAAACGTCCTTGGCACTCTGAATCATGTCCAAACCTTTCTGATGAAACTACTTTCCTGGAGGTGTTAAATATGAGATGTAAGAATATATTTTGTTATGCATTAAAAAAAACAAAGAATAATGTATGAAACCAAAGACTATATCTGGTAAAATTTTTATACATGGTGACCCCTGGATTGAGGTCACTTAGTACCTTCCCTGAACCTTCCTGATTCTACCTGCAAGTGATGGTCTTATAATGCTTCAGCTGATCTAGACATGCCCCTTCCTTAAACCACAAAAGTTCTCCAAAGAGCACTCATTTTGTTCAACAGGAAGAAAGGCAGCCAAAATAGCTGAGAAGGAAAATCAGGGCTGTTTGATTTTCATATTCATTTGTATGCTGAGCACATAGACTTATCTTTAAGTTGCATAATTTTACTTTTGAAATAACTTCGGAGGCTACAAGAACCTATATCAGTGCACTCTCTACAAAGAGAAAAGGGGAAGGTTAGGCCAAAATTGTTTGTTTTGCATTTATTATAATTTAAAAGAGAATGTTTCCAAAAAAGTGTAGGTAGAGATGATATGAGTGAGCTGTTCCAAGTTCGCTCTGTAGTGCCCCACAAGGTGCCACCTTTAGAGACTAAATCTTGTCAGCACTTCTCACGTTGTGGGACAACATACAAAGGAAAGCCCCACACTCCCCTTTCTATGACACCTCCCTTGCCCACCTTGCTGTTCTCATAGGAATCTATGGAATTCTCTCACCCTTTTCACTCGCTTGCTCGATAAATACACCCCCAGTTCCTTCTCAAACACACATCCACATCAGTGTCTTCCTCCTGTAGAGCAGAATGTGACCAATTATCTGTTGATGGCTCTGAGAAAAATAGCTGTGTATAATGAAAGTGCGTCAGAAAGCTTGGAAAGAGAGCTCATCTTAGATAATTTCTGCAGCTTCTGCAAGTCTTTTATGACACTGCCCAAACCTAATCAACTTCCATATTTTGTCTACTTTCCTGAGCAACAATGAGTATGTGTATCTCTGTTCCATTAGCATTAATGGGAATTGGGAGCACTTAAGAGGACACAAACATTTCCCTAGAGATGTAATTTTGTGCATTAAGAAATCAAAACACAAGAGGATGCACATTGATATGTGGCAGATTCATATGATTGGTTCCATTAACACTAATGGGAATGAGGTGATGTTTTCCCATTACATGGACAGGACAGATATATAAACCCTTGTGCCTCAGGAGGCCCAGACTCACTGGCTGACTTCACCCTTGCTTGTACTTGGCTTTGTTTTCTAAATCCAGCTGGGTAGATACAGCAGAGACCCCTGATTGAATACAAATATGAGATCTTCATCTTGGCTTCAGGCAGTCTGGAGTATGGCTTTAAATGAATGTTTAAATCTGAGACCATAAGCCCCATTACAAATGTCAGTCCAGTTCATTTATATTGACTCTTTCAAACAACACACAAAACAAAGCAGAGGTATCAGTTTTCTCAGGAAGGGGATGCAAAATATTGAGCACCAAATATCTATGCATGCTACACACTTGAGAAAACCAGCTGTCCCCCTATGATCACTGTCCACACTGCCCCAAGCCGCATTGCTTTCTCTCTCTTAGAGTAAAATTTGGACTTAATTATTTTTTGGTGCTTTTTTTTTCCTGCTCTCCCCTATGATAGTCTCTTTCCATTGAATAATTTTTATACTTAATATTTATTTGTCCATTAAAAATATGTGTCCCAGAATATAAAATTAATAGAATATATAGAACCTTAAAGAAGAAGATAGTATGTTCAAATTACTGACTCAGAACTTTTAGTCAGCAAGGAATAGAAATTGAGGATCCAGGGAAAATTAAGCACTAAAGTAAAACAATTAAAAGCATAGAATTAGATCTCCCTGGGATTCAATCAAACATTTAATGTGTGATTTTGATCAAGTCATTTAGCCTTTACTCATCTATCTATCTATCTATCTATCTATCTATCTATCATCTATCATCATCTATCATCTATCTATATACCTACCTACTACCTATCTGTCTACTTATCTTTCTATGTAATGCATATGTCTCCCAATTGGCTAGTTTCTCCAAGGGGCGGGGCCTGCCATGGAGTGTGGACTACTGGGGGGCTGCTGGGAGCCATCTTGGAACAGAAGATGCAAGCCATGGTGAGGGGAACGCGCAGCTGTGAGCAGTAGCTCAAGGACAGAATGGCCTGACACTTATGGACCTAGGGTAAGATCGCTGGCCCCTAAGGCATGAGCGAATGCTAACGGTGACTGTGGGCATGGTGCGGTCTGATATGGCAGGCTCTGATACACGGCGTGGGGCTAGGCACTGGGTACTCATTCCTGTGGAAGTTAATAAATGCACATAAAGATATGTTATATAGTTTGCTTGATAGCTCAGGAGACCCAGAGGGAACTTGGGCATGCCTTGTTGGATTGCTGTTAAGCTTTGGAACAGCTACCTGTGGTCATGATAATACTGAATAAAACCACACACAGATTTTCAATAATAAACACATTTTTTCCTCTGAATCTGAGGGTTGATTGATACTTTCTGCAAGGTTGACTGAGTTTGGTCAACTTTCTTATGTGTCTTTGGTGAGTTGCTTGGTCACTGAGGTCTGTCTCATTTCTTGGTTCATTCATCCATTCAGAATGTTTTAATAAAATACTATATACTTGGTGATTTTTTTACAACAAAAATGTATTACTTATAGTTCTGGAAGATAGAAATGCAAACTCCATGTTAACATGGTTGTTTCTGAGGGATTTCTTCTATAATATACACAGCTGATTTACAACTATGGTCTCAAACATAGGAAAAGACCAGGGAGTCTCTTGGGGAGGGGTGTCTCTATAAGAGCACTGATCTCATTCATGAGTCCAGATTGCTCTTGATGGTATCACCTCACAAAGACTCCTCCTCATCCTCCTCATACCATAATATTGGAGGTTACGATTTCCACATACAAATTTTGGGGGAGAATATGAGATCAGCCTTAGCTGATATGTCCTATCTGTATTCCACATTATCTTCCTTTTGCTGGCTTCTCTACTCTTGTTCTTCTGGTGTTAGGAACCAAGGAAGATCAGCTGTGCACATGGCTTGAAGTTACTACACATCCATTTTCTCTGCATTCTGTTGCCAAGCAAGTCTCTCCACTAAATTTGACCCAAGGGATGGACAGGTAGAATCCATACCTTGATAAAAGTTGCTGCAGAATCACACTGTATCATGCACACTAAAGAGGAATAGATGCTGGTGGCCCATTCCTATAACCAAAACACTCAGGAAGCTGAAAGATATGGGAGGATGATGAGTTAGAGGCGAGCTTAAGCTGAAGAGGGAACACTAGTCTCAAAAACTTACCCTGTAAAACAAAAGAACTGAAAAAGGAGGAATAGAGGTTGGGGATTATTTTCCAGACAATACACAAACCAGAGTGAGAATTTTTTTTGTTGGGGGGAGGTTTCTAAAGGACTTAATACAGTGCCCAGGACATAGAACATTGTTCAGCAAAATATACTTAATATACTTACTGTTAAAACCATAATATATTATGGTTGTTTACTATAACATATCTGGCTCACTGTGTGTGCTCCTTCAGAGTCCTGAGCCCCAGCCTCTCCCAGATTCTCAAACACATGCTACGCCTTAGTTTCTGTGCCATTGGGGAATTCTTCTTGCACTTGTATAGCTCAGCTTCTAGCTGCTTGGCACAGGAATGTAAGGCTCGACATAACGGGGTTTCTGGTCGGCCCTATGACATCTGGTCTAAAGTGCAATGTCATACTGTGGGCCTGAGGTCTGTCTTCCCAGGAAAAGCAGTGAAGGGGTTGGATGATACAAATTTGGAAGTGCTGATGACTCAGTCCCCATGGCAATCACCTTTGACTTGGGACACAGGAAGGAGCAGGCATATACATAAATAAATATAGTCTTCTATTCCTTCCCACGAATTGTTGTTTGCTTCTAATGCCTGCCCAGGCATCCCATAGTGTTACGCAAGCATGGCTGTCAGGCAACTTGTTGCATGTATTCACAAATCATGGTGAAACAATGGTCAACATAGTCTCCTGTCACCCTTTTTTATGCCCTTCCCTACCTCCTTTCCTTTGTTCACTGTGACTTTCCTGTCCTGACTTCACACCCAGATCAAACACTGGCACTCGACCCTTGTCTCGACTTCTTTCTTCAAGCAACTCTGGCAATGATGAGTACTTTCGCTGTGTATTTTGTGCATATGTACCTACAAGCTATATGATGAATCAACTTAAGATCTGTCATACTACACAAATATTTGTCTAATGATTGAATCGCACAGCAATAAGTGCTGTACAAATAGCATGTATGTGCAGTCTACTGAAGAGAACTCTTAAGGTGGACCTGGAGGCACAGGCCTGCAATCCCAGCACTTAGGGAGCTAAGACAGGAGCATCATGAGTTTGAGGTCGGCCTTGGCTACAGAGAAAGACGTCACCTCAAAACAAGCAAACAAACAAAAAAAGAAGCAAAATCAAAACAAACAGAACCTTTTAAATTAAATGGTAAAGAGTCATAAGCCAATTTATGCATAGTTTGGGAAGTGAAAACGGAGGCGGGGACCAGGAGGAAGACCAAACTGTCTGGAATCCAATTGGATCTAGCCTGAAGATGCATTTAAGCCATGTGACTAGAGAAATTTTTTTCAGAATGAGAGCAAGTGATCGGCAAAGCTATTCATCTTTGTCCAAAGTCCAGACTGCAGAGAACAAGGGTCTTCCTTTCATGGAGGCCCATATTCAGTGTGACCTGTTTATTCACTTGTATCTGCTTTAACTAATATTCCTTGCTTTCCAATTTGGATATAATGTCCGAAATTTTTCCTCCAAAGAAGGGAAAAAACACTTCCTGTACTAAAAAGGGAAAGAGTTTCACTGGAGAGAGGTTTCCTAAGTTGGAGTAGGAAGGCATTATCAGAGTCACTGTTAATGTCATCTGTTGGACAACATTTTAGTTACTGTGGCCTGTGCAGTTTACTGGAAGGATATATAAAGTGGCTTTTAGACCATGACTTTGAGAAGGAGCTCAATGTAGGCTCCCTTCCTGCTCCTCTTCTGTGATTTTGGACAAGTTGTGTCACTGGTTGCCTTAATCTTATAACTGATAAGAACATCCTTTGAGACTCATAACCTAAGTCAGCTACCTTTAAGATGAAAATTTGTGTGCAAGTAATTTACTGAAGAGTTGCTCCCAAGTCTGGGGAAGCACTGAGGGGAGCTGGAAGAGGAAGAAGCTGTATAAGGCAGGGAGAAAGTTCAGGAAAATTTCCTCTATCAACGTGGTCCCAAGGGTAGGCTAAAGGCAAATTATGCAAGGCTAATGAGTTGAGCTTTTCTCTTTCAATGTTAATCAGTTTTAACTTGAAGCTGACTTCCTCATTTGTAAAAGAGGGATAACACTTACAATACCAGGCTATTTTAACTCCTTGACTGCAAAACAGCTAGCAAAGTGCCCATGTTCTATGGTGATAATGCAGCACATACAAGGTTGTTAATAATAATAATTGTTATTATTAGCAGGGTGCTGAAGCTTCAAGTACCCAGTCAGAGCAGAGCCTTGAAAACAGACTCCTCCTGCTTGACTCACATGTCTCAGACTTCAGGAGTCATAGAAACTCTAAGAGCAGGTGCACTCTGCATCATCAGGTACCTGTGTATCTTCCAGGTGGCTCTAATTATAAAGTGAATTAGAATTAGAAGGATGGGTTAGACGTGAACGTTACTCTATATTAATTGCTTGGAGGAGTTTTGAAAAACCTAGGTATAAAGGATTAACAAATCAGATATATTACTCCTTGTGGCTGTTTTCATATTTGGAAGCAAAGTTGAATCAGCAGTTTTTCACAATGACCGGATAGCGCTCTATTTTGTGTTAAAAGAGATACGCATGTGAACAATCTCATATTTTTCTTCCTCAAAATATATTCAGCATCATTGCTCCTAGGAATTTGTGTATGTTTGGCAGGCACTTTATTACTTTGCTGTACCCCTTGCTGTTTTGTTACATTCACTTGACACTTTGCTATACCCTCTTTTGCAAATGTGTGTGTGTGTGTGTGTGTGTTTGTGTGTGTGTGTGTGCCCTGTGCAGGTGTGTAAGCATGTGTCTGCACATGTGTTTGAAGGCACAAGGATAGCATTAGATGTCTGCCTCCATTACTTTTCACCTTATTCCTTGAGGCAAGAACCCCAGAGCTCACCAGATTACTCCAGGAACCCCCTGCCTCTTCCTCCCTAGTGTTAGATTACTGACAGGCTATGAAGCCTACCTGGCATTCCCCTGGGGACTAGATACCTAAATGCCTGTCCTCAGACTGACACAGCAGATCTTCACCCACCAAGCCATCTCCCCCGCCCCAACGTTGCTGACTCTCACTACGTTACTTCTAATAAAGAGGAGCCTTTTCCGTCTATTGGCGGAATAGTCTCAAACTGTTAAGTCCATTTTACCTGTAGACCCAGTATCAGAAGGACTGAGATCCCCATCTTCAGAGACTGGTTTTAATTTTGGATTAACTCGTATACCCTCAACTCACTTCCCTGGTATAGGGCGGGATGAACTAAATAGGCTCCACTTGGGGTCTGGATGAAGCTGAGCATTTAGTTAGAAACTTTTCCTTACTTTTACCCCACTTCCTGTGACGTTTTCACCAGCCCTTTTTTGAAAGTGCTAGTGACACGACAAAATAAAAATGAGCATTTTTCTACAAGTTTATCACTTATTAGGAAATATGTAATCTTCAAGTGAAAGAGCTCCAGAGCAGTTTGGCAGTGAAGGAACCGTGCTACACAGATGATTACCAATACTTTGATCCAAAGTAGTATAAAACCTAGAAACTTAACCAGTGCATCACCTTTGAACCCAGGAACTTGAGAGTGAGAAAATGTGAAAGGAGATCCCTTAGTGCTTGTTCCAAGAGGCATCTGTTTCACACTTTTATTAAAATATTCCAAGGAAGCTTTGTCTTTGTTTACAGTCTTAGAACAAATTTTTGAATGTTTCTGGATTTTACATCATATTCCACAGAGAAAACTTCGAATGATATTCTTATGAATGTTTGTTTGCATGGCTTCTCTTTCTCATGGGCCCTGCTGAATCCCAGTGATTGCTGCCAGTAGTTCTCTACCATGGAGAGTATTAAGAATTATCACCAGCAACAGAGGCTCGTCCAACAGAAATGTAATATCTCTGAAACTTAACCTGCTAAAAGTTTAAAAGATGAGATCACTAAACTGAAAGGAAATCCTTCTGTGCAGGGTTGATCTTACTGTCCTGGAGACTAGAATTTCCATGGTTCCCCACAGAGTTGAGATGAGAGAAAAAAAGAAACAAAAACAAGAAAGTGCAGATGAAGCCAGTTCAGTGGAATCTGATACCACCAATGTAAGGATGATCTGCATTTACTTGCTTTGTTACTCTGGAGCAGCACCCCACCACTTTCTTTTTGAACTCCACTTTGACTCCCACAATGACATTTCAGAGACCACCACCACTTAGCAATGATTTTGAGGACCAATACTCCCTTCGTCCACAATACTAACACATGTTGGAAAATACAAAGCAAATGGTCATTAAAAAAAAAAAAAGAATCAACACGGTTTTATAGCCAAAAGTTAAGTTCTAAAAATTGTATTAGCTTATTTTGTGTGGCTTTATGTGTGCATGTACATGTGTATGCAGGTGCATCTATCACAATGCACATGTGGAGGTCAAAGAATAGGTTGCACCATGTGGGTCCTGGGGATTGAATTCAGATCTTCAGGATTAGAGGCAAGGGCCTTAATCTACTATATCATCTTTCCAGCCCAAGAGTTAAGATCTGCATATACTTAGGACCTTCCATTGTTCCCTAGTTCTGCCCCTCCCACCATGTGATGACTCCAATAGAAAGCACCTAGAGGCCAAAGACACATTTTGTGCTAGATTGTCAGGTATTTTGAACCATGTGAATGTCAGAATGAAGACATCATCTCTGTGAAGCTTGCAGATGAGGCAGGAGGTAAGACTTTCAATGACCGACAGAGTGCCAAGTAGGCACATACCATTATTATCCCATGGGTTTAGTGACTGAGCAAGTTCTTTCCAAATAGAATGTCCAAAGACAAACATTGCAATGGAATCCATGCTGAACAGCCTGTGGGCAGGCTTAGAGGAACGGAGTTAGCATGAGCTTGGGGTCGGCTACAACAAAAGCATGGCAAAAAAATTTAGAGCAGGGCAGAAAGAAATTTTGAGGACGAATCTGGTGCACAATAAGGAGGTTTTCTTTTTTCAATTTGTCTTTGTTTTGTGTTGGTTTTGGTTTCAATTTTTTAATGCATGTATGTAAGAGCACCCATGTTGTGCAATGCCCACATAAACCGGAAGTGGGTATTTGATCCTGCGGAACTAGAGTTGCAGACAGTTGTTAGCCACCATGTGGGTGCTAGAAACCACACCCAGTTCCTTTGCAGGAGTGACCAGTGCTCCTGAACACGGAGCCACAGCTCCAGCCCCTTGTTTTGTTTTCAAGACAATATCTTATTATGCAAAGTCTGTTTGGGCACTTTCTATGTAGACCAGGCTAACTTCAAAGTTGCACTGTTCTGCCTCTACTTCCCAAGTGCTATGATTACAGGTGTGTGGCTCCATGCTCAGGAGGAAAAATTGAGATAACTCAAACAGGGCTAAATGACCTTTTAATTGCCTTTGAAATATCGAAGTCTTCACTTATTAAACATTCATTGGTTATTGTTCAATGTATGACATAATTATCTACTTCTGCATAATAAACCATCACAAGCTGAGAGACTGAAGAAATGGCCATTCTATTTACTCATACTTCAGTGGGTAAGTCGTTGAAGCTGCACTCAGTTTGGTGATTTTGCGGTTGGTTTTGTCTGGAGATACTCATGCAGATCTTGTAGCCCAAATGGGTCTCGATAATTTTGATGAATTTTGATATGTGCTCTTCTGGAGATAGTCTAAAATTCTAAGTTTGCTGAAGTTGGAGAGCATGTTCTGACCGTTGTATCACTTCTACCCACCACCCTCTCCAGTCCTTCTTTCCAGTCAGCACTAGGGAAATCTGCCTAATGAACTCACCATGGGGAAGACTGATGCCCTATGAACAGATTGAGTCTTGGCTCTTTAGCTAAACTATGCATCATTCTTTCCTGAGAAAAAATTAATTCTAAATGAAATTTCTAAAGTTGGAAATAAGTCTATCCTATCTAGATAGCATTAAAAAAAAATTCCTTTGTACTTAGAACATTCTGGAATAATTCAACCCTCAAAGAAGCTGGTTCAGTCCTTTACAGTAATACATCAAACCAGTCCATGTGTAGGAAAATATACACAGTTGTGATTAAGCTGAGCAAGAGTGGCAACATGTCACAGACAGTGGGAGATATAACTAGGCACACTAGACTGTGTAACCCGACATGTTCTTTCCATAGACTTCTACTCAGAAGAAGCTATAGTCTTGACTTACGCTGCAGAAAAGTATTTCAGGGTAAGTCGATATTGTTAGATTACTGAATCTTTTGTGGTAGAGGGGATCAACCATGCCTTATAGCCAGTGGGAAGAGAAAAGGTCTGTGTGCTCCTGGTGTGAGTCTGCAGGCTCTAGCACAGACAGGTGTGGGAAAGACAGATACCAGCACTGTGTCTTTATTCCTGTGAGCTCCCACTCACATCTTCCCCTCAGGACCTACAGTCTGATTTATTCAGAATCTGAAAGTAAAGTTTATTTTCACTTTACTATGGCATTGAGAATCTCCTTAACCTCTGGATATTTGAAAAATAAAAGATGTCATTTAATAGCCTGAAACAGAATCAAACTAAATGGTCCCGCGAATAGGCTAAGTTTTTAATATGCCTTCCAAAAGAAACCAGAACTTCGTAAAAGAAAACATGCTTGTCTCATCACTCTGACCTTTTCCCAAAAGGATAGAGGGATCTCTGTGTGCTTAAAAATATTAATTCATTTATCCCTCAAATGTCTTTATTAAATGTGTAAGGAGAAATAAGGCATTACCATTTTAAAAACTAAGCCACATATCACCATCTGCTTCTATTCCCTTTGGCTTTACCCCTGTGGTGCACATTGACCTGACACACTAATGGCAGCATTTGCTTCTCTTTGCCTGCAGGCTTCACTTGCTATAGACTTCTCAGCCCTTAGGGCCTGAGAATTACCAGTCTCCAGCAGCTGTAATCCACCAAGGCATGGCAGAGGAGCCACCAGTGTGCGTCCCTGGTCTTCCTCCCTCAGGTACAATAACACTGAGGTCCACGTGCTATATCTGACTTCCAGGCTTACTCATGAAGAATAATTCTCAGTTGTCTACACTGACCTCAACTTTGGGAATGCTGCCTTTGTCATGCACCTTATTGTCCATGTGTTTAGTGTGATGACTCCTGAATAAACCATCTGCACTCAAATTCTTGCTGGGATTCTGTTTCTGGGAGAGGCAACACTAAGACGATTTGTCTTGAACTAAATCATATCTAATCTTCAGAAATGGCATTCAACATTTCCATAAAATATTTTGTCTGTCTTTAGAACTCTGAGTCTTACAGACTAGAAAAGACTTATAGTTTTATTTTAAACATCTCATTCTACAGAGAAGAAAATTGGATCAGAGGTGGAGAATGTGCAGATATCAACCAGCCTTTTAGTACTGAAGCATCGAGTCATTTTTTGTTTGCCCCTCTGTACAGGCTAAGTCTTAACATAGTGAATATGAGGCCATCAAAACCATACTTCATATGGAGGTGGTACAAATTTACTGGCATTAAAAAAAAATTGGCTCATGCCTTTAATCCCAGCACTTGGGAAGCAGAGGCAGGCAGATCTCTGTGAGTTCAAGGCCAGCCTGGGCTACATAGTGAGTTCCAGGATGGCTGGGGCTACTGGGAGACTCTGTCTCAAAAAGACCAAAAAAAAAAATTGATGAGAAAAAAGAGAGAGGAAAGGAGTGGTGGAAGACAAAACAAGTTATTTAAGTGTGGGGACTGAGTCCCTGGGGAATTGTTCCTGCTGAAAAGCACAGCCTCTTGGACCCACAGGCAACAATCAAAGGCAAAATTAATGTCTGACATTTCTGCCTTTGTTTTGAGTCTGTTCCTTTTAGTTTTGCTGAAGGTAAAGAAATAGCCATTGTCTTAAGCCTGCAGTCAACAAGGATTTCAGAAAGAACCAAACTTTGCAAGGATACACCATCTACTACATGAGGGCACTTACTCATGGTAGGAAACACCTGGAGAATGCCATCTTCTCCTGAGAACCACTGTCCACTCAAACAATAAGCGCTTCTTCAGACCACCAGGCAGGACCAGAGCGGAGCTATCAATGAGTGAGAGTTCACCTAGCCCAGGACAGTTTAATGACACCTCTTCCCTTTGCTCCAGTTCTTCCTTGGATTAAGCGTAGAGCTCTTATCATTACATCAAAGTTGGACTTGTGGTCTGTGGTGATTTGACTGAGGTGGTCCTGCCACAGGCTCCACATATTTGATAACTTAGCCAGTTAATGGTGCTCTTTTGGGAGGTTTAGAAAATGTGACCATGTTAGATAAAGCACTTCATTGGGAGACGCTTTGAGACTTCATAGCCTTGTCCCACTTTGAGTTTGCTCTCTCAGCTTAGTGAGTATGTTTGAAGACGTGTGTTCAGCTTTCTGCTCCAGCTACCTCTGCCACCATGCCTCCTCTCCCAGTCATGAAGGACTCTTAACCCTCAGGAACTGTAAGCCCAAATAAAACTCTTCCTCCTGCAAGTTGCCTTGGTCATGGTGTTTTCATAGCAACAGAAAAGTAACTAATACATGTTCACTTTATTTGCTCCTACCCCCAGTGTAGTCATTATTGAATATATCTCCTCTCTTGGTCTCTTTAATTAGCATATTGGGACAGGAGGCCAAGCCTAGTCTGTTGGTGATTGCTGGAGTAGGTTTTTTTGTTTTTGTTTTTTGGGTTTTTTTTTTTTTTTTTTTTTTTTGAGGTAGGGTTTCTCTGTAACCCCAAGCTGGCCTGGAATTCACTATGTAAACCAGGCTGACCTTGAACTCACAGAGAGCCACCTGCCTCTGCCTCCCAAGTGCTGGGATTAAAGGTGTGTTTGCCAAAATTGTCATAAAACTCTGGTTAAAGAAGGTCCGGTGGGTACAGAGGTGATCCATTTTATATATTTGCTAGAATTACCTTGGGGGGGGCAGATTACTAAAGCCTGCATTCAGTCCCCATAGACCCTGATTTAATTAATTTGGTGTGCAGCAGCCTTAGCCTTGGGACTTTAATAAATTCCAGCTTAACCTAATATGCAGCCAGAATTGAGAAACACTGGGTTGGTGAAGGTCCGGTGGGTACAGAGGTGATCCATTTTATATATTTGCTAGAATTACCTTGGGGGGGGCAGATTACTAAAGCCTGCATTCAGTCCCCATAGACCCTGATTTAATTAATTTGGTGTGCAGCAGCCTTAGCCTTGGGACTTTAATAAATTCCAGCTTAACCTAATATGCAGCCAGAATTGAGAAACACTGGGTTGGTGTTAACAAACTATATAATTTTTCCATCATTAAAATAAGACATTACATTAACTCCCAGAGTAAAAAAGAGTCTCAAAATATATTTAAAATTGAAGAAATACCAGAAGTTATAAAATGTTGTTATATTTAAAATTTTATAATTAACTAACACGTGTAAGAAACAGTGAATATAATTGTACATTAACTCATAGTACTTGTAGAGCAAATAAAGGTCCCTAGAGATATCTACAATTTAATGCTTAGAACCTGTGAATATATGTTCTCTATGTAGGACTTTGAAGACCTAGTTAAATTAAGACTCCCTAAATGAAAAGTTTCTGCTAGATGACTAAAGTGGGCCCAATGTAACCACCACAGGCCTTACAAGAGGGAGTTGGGAATGCTAGTCAGAAAAAGGGCAGATGTGAGCTGGAAGTAGAGGTCAGAGAGATGCATGACTGTAAGGAACCACCATAAAGAATGCATGCAGCTTCTAGAAAGTGGAAGAGATGGGGTAGATTTTCTCCTGGAGCCAACACCTTGGCTTAACACTTTAAGACATTTCTGAGTGAGATTAATGCAACTCTCAACCAAGAAGCTTCCTCATGCAGAAGATGATGATTGGCAGAGACCCATAACTAGCTAAGGTGCAGGGAATAAGAGACTACAGAGCACTTATCTCTGAATAGAACACCTATTTCAAGCCTGTCCCTCAGAGGCTTGGGGATCATTGCGGAAAAGCGGGCAGAAAGATTCTAAGAGCCAGAGGTGGTGGATGACCACAAGGAAACAGAGGTTTCCAGACAGTTGGCAGTTGCTCATCTGAACTCACGCAATGGTGACAGCATGCACAAAACCCATGTAAACTCAAGCCCCATAGAATTCCAGCATGGCAGTGTGGAGGTGGGCAGGAGGCCCGGCCACAGCCGAGAGCTATTGGCAACAGGCAGCTGCTGGGAGAGGAAGCGTCAATTCTCTTTAAGGGTGTTTTGCTAGACAGACCCGGCTCTGGGGGATGGACCCACATGTTTAAAGCCAGAGGGCCTGGAAAGGTATATTCCAAGTTCTGAAAAACTACAACTGTCACCCCAAACTATTATATTGAACAAAATTATTTAATAAACATTCTCCTTCAATCCTTTTCCTTGCTCCCATCCTTGTGGATAATTTAACCTTATGATTATACTGAAATATCAACATTAGAACCATTTGAACATGGGCAAGCATGCTAAGTAAGAAACATGAGCCAGGCATGGCGGGGTACACTTTTGATCTCAGGAGGCAGAGGCAGGGAGACCTCTGTGAGATTGAGGCCAGCCTAGTCTACATAGTGAATTACAGGCCAGTTGGGGCTATAGGAGACCCTGTCTAAAAAAATAAAAATTAAGATAAATAAAAAACAGATTTAAAAAGAAAGAAATATGACCTAGTACCTTTAGGGTTGCTAGTTAATATACATAGCAGCCCATTGAACTTGAATTTCAGAAAATATCAAAATTTTTTAGTATATGTGTGTCTCTAATATTGTACTGTGTTTATACTCAAAAGTGTTTGATAAGATTCAAGTTCAGCTGTGCATACTGTTTCTATTTGCCAAATCTTCCTACCTCAAGTACAGTGTTATCAGAATTTTAAGGCACACGGCTGTGCTTATAACTTCATGTAACATTTGATGAATTGACTGTTTTTACATTTTATTTTATATGTTGTTGGGTTCCCCTGGTGAATATTTTTAATATATAAATTTTTGTGTTACCTTCTTTTGCTGACACGAATACTTAACTCATTGAACAATTTTGGAATTCTTCCCTTTCTTGCACATTTTGGAAGGATCTGTGAAGGATTTTGTTGCTACTTGGTCTTTAAACTTTGGTAAATTTTGTCAGCAAAGCATTCTGATCTGGGTCTTATTTGCAAAAAGATTTATTGATCACTAAATCTATTATACAGCTATTCTTCTATTAGTTTCCTACTTTATGTCCTCTGGAAAGTTTTCTATTTGCTCTAGGCTGTTAATTACTAGGTAACAATTATTTACTTGTGTCTGTATAATTCCTTAAACATTTTAAAGGTAGTGGTAGTAATGTCAATTGTTTCACTTATGATTTTAATAAATTTGTTCTTCTGTCCTTTTGTCTTGGTTAGTCTGTGTACAGGTATGCAAATATTAATCTTGTCAAAGAGCCAACATTTGGTTTCTTTGATTTCTTCTGGTCTTCTATTCTCTATTATTAGTGTGCTCTGGTATTTACTTTCTTCTTTTTTGCTTACATCAGGCTTTATTTTCTATTCTCCTTCTGGGAATTGGGTTACTGATCACAAACCTTGTTCCTTTCTACTAAGTTTGTTTATGTACATAGAGTGATTATTTTCCTTTATCTTATAATTTCTGTTCATGCTATATGCTTGCTCTCATTCATTTAAAAGCATTTTTAAATTTTCTTTGAGATTTAGTCTTCAACTGTTGGTAATTTAGGAGTATGTTATTGAATTTGAACATAATTGTACATTACCCAAAATTCTTTCTGTAATTTATTCCTATTTCATTCCACTGTAGTCAGAGGACATACTCCACATAATTCTTTTAAATGTGTTTGCAAATGCCTAATGAACATCTGTCATAGAGAACTGACCACTGTTGGTGGAGCCTCTAACAGATGTTCATTACATCTAGTTGGTTAATAGCATTATTTGAAATTGTTGCTTCTTTGATGATATTCTGGGCAGTTTTGCTATCTGCTGTTGAAGCAGAGCACTAAAGTCTGCACCCATTACTACTGAATTATATGCATCTCTCTTCATTTCTCCTACTTTGTGCCTCATGTACACTGAGGTTCTGCTTTTGTGTGTGTGTGTATATGTGTGTGTATACACACACATATACACACACATATATATATATTATACATTATTGTATGTATAT
>NW_008332087.1:1601905-1602786 GCF_000622305.1 Nannospalax galili
CTCTTGGAGTATTGTCTTGAGTTCTTTAGATTACTGACACAAGATACCCTGACCATAGCAACTTAAGGGAGAGAGGTTTATTTTGGTGTACATTTCCAGAGGGATTCAGTCCATCGTGGCAGGCAGCACGTAGGGAAGGTGGGGTGGCAGGAGCAAGAGGTTGGCTGTTCACATTGCATCAGCACTTGGGAATGAGAATGAGTAGGAAAGGAGACCCATGCTCTAAAATGTAAAAGCCCACCCTGAGTGACACACTTCCTCCAGCAAGGCTCTACTTCCTAAAGGTTCCACAATCCTCCAAAACAGCACCAACAGCTGGGAATCATGTACTCAAATGCATGAGCCTATGGTGGACAATTTATATTCAAACCACAAATATATTAGATTTAATCTTAGTATACGTCAAAGTTTCTCAGAAAAACAGAACTGATAGCATATATATATGTGTATATATATACACATATATATGCACGCACGTGTGTATTTGTGTGTATGTGTATGTGTGCATGGCTATGTATAATGTACTGTGAAAACTGTTCAAGAAATGATCATGAGGCTTTGAAACCCCAAGATATACTGAGGAACCAGGAAAAACTGGTTTAACTCAGTCTGAATCTACATGCCTAACACCTGGAGTTCTGATGATGAGGCTAAAATAGATGAGGGTAAGGCTCAATGGACCAAATGGAGCCTGTCCACACTAGTGAGGATACATGCTCAAAGATAGTCTGTACTGATAGAGAGCCAAAGGCTGATCAATTCCATAAACACCCTGACAAACATATCCAGAAATAACACTCTGCCAGCTGTATGGACATCTTTAGCTTAATGATCAATGAAGTTCACTCATCAGCCACCATGGTTAGCATGGTATAGACAAT
>NW_008332087.1:1602836-1619921 GCF_000622305.1 Nannospalax galili
TATATATGACATACTTGAATTTCTAAGATTCACTTAGGATCTTAGAACTTCAAGTATGTCTCTTTTAGATGGGATATAGCTAAAATCAGAATTTTTACAAGTCATTTTGCATTTAATTTGAATATATACCCAATTATAGTTTTAAGTACTCAGAGACAAATCTGTTAGTATGTTATTGGTTTCTACATGTTGTATTTTCTTTGCTCCTGTAGTCATCAATTAATGTCTGTTTTGTATTGAATACATTTTTCTTGTACTTTAATTTTAATTTTATAGGTTATTTTCATAGTAGCTATCTTGGAGATTACAGTTAACATCTTAGTTTACCCCAACAGAATTGCATTAGTATGCATTTAATTTTAATGGTATACCAAAACTTCAATCCAATGCAACTAAATTTTCTTCTCAATTTTTTGTGCTGTTACCGCTATAGAAACATCTTTATAAAACATAGTGCATCAGTGCAGATGTATAATTACTGATTTATGTAAATAGCTTTTAAATTACACATGAGAAAAATGTTTCAAAGCAGAAATACATTTATAGCCTTTTTTATACATGTCTATAATAGTTGCTTTTACCAGTACCCTTTGGTTTTCTTCGTGAGCATTTCGTTTACAACTTAGCGTTCCTTCTAGTTTGAGCCTAAAATGTCCCCTACAAGCTGGTGTTTTCAGTAATGGTTCACCACCTGGCAGCACTATTTGAGGAGGCTGTGGAATCTTCAGGAGGCCAGGCCTAGGGGCCCTAGAGGGTCCAGGTCTGTGAGGGTTACACCTGGCCTCTGTTCCTGTCATACGAGCAGCTCCTGCTTTCATAAACTGAGCTGCTCCACTATGCCTTCTCTGTCATGATGGCCTGAACTCCTCTGCCACCACGAGGTTTCTCTTAAGTGTTCCTGTCATGGACTGTTTTTACAACAGCACAAAAGGAGCCAATGCCATGTTGTTCCATTTCCTTTCAACCTTCCCTGCTACTTCTGGATTGCTGTATTTTACCATAACTGTAGGCTTTAAGTTTCTCAGTACACCACAAAGCAGGAGGGCAGTGTGGTAGAATAGGACCAGTTAAAGTGTCCTAGGACAAAGCTGACTGTTTTACTGAGATTCATCCACAGTTATTGAACAAATACTTCTCATGTGACTAAGACTTGGATTAATTTCCAGAATTCTGAAAATGTTGGTTCTGACTCTGACAGGTTTCACATTGCTTTATGGAGAAGAGTATTTCCAGGTGTCTTTGCTCTGACATTTTTGCTGAAATAGCTTGAATTATTGTTATAAATCTATAAAATATCAATCTTATTGGAAATTAGAAAGATTTAACTTTTTTGTTTACTGCTCAACACTCTCATGTAAAAAAGCAGTATACTATGTGTCCTAGTTGAGTTTTACGAACAGTCTGCATGCCCATTTTACAATGAGAAATAAATTGTTCTAAGCATGGCTTTAGAAATTCTAGAGGTATAGGAAAATAATTTGTTTTCACATTTAAGATACTGAAACTTGATGAGGTCTTTCAGAAGTCAAGATTAAAAATTTCAATTTTGAAGAGCTATCCCCAAAGGGCAAGCAATCTAGGGTGAAAATCAGAACATTTTGTTATCAATCAGGTTATTTATGGCCTTAATATTTATTTTGTTTATGTTCCATTTGTTATTATTTTGAATCACAGCTCTTTCCAAAAACTAGGTGAGGGTATATAATAGTTCCTGTCTGATCTGATCTAGAAAATTAATTGACCAAAGAGCAGCACTTGTCCTATTTCAGCTGCCATGTTCAGTGTCCTTAGAACTTATTATCATAATGCAAGAAGACAATTTGGCCTAGGTTGCAATCCGGAAGGACGTCTCTCTTAGGATTTAGTTTTATCTTCAAATTATATTATCCCCACTGTCACAGATGAAAAACACTACAGCCTAGAAGACCTCATTACACAGAGTTTGTGAGGTGTAGCCATGGAAATTAGCAACACCATCTGAAGAGGGATGTTCAGATAAGTAGACTCTCAGGCCTGGCCTAGGTCTCCTGATTCAAAATATACATTTAAGCCAGATCCCGGGTGACTCACAGACATGTTAAAAACAGACACACTGGCATAGATAATCTAGCCATGGCTTGCTGAAATTTGATTTTATACACTCCATTAAACAAGGCCTCAGGGAATATAAAAGGTTGTTTTTAGTATTTCTTATTGCTCTGATCTCTTCAATTGCAAAGTCAATAGGGCAGCTAAAATATTCTAACCTCGAAGAGGCCTGTTGTAAATTATTAACTGAACAATATTAAATATTGTATGTAATGGTTGAATGTGAGTTCTATAGGAAGAAACAGAGGAAGGCATATACTCATGCCCCGCAGCCCCTGCCCCCAGAAACTGGATTTATGCTGTCTAGAGAAATTTTTTTGCTTTGTTTTATGTTTGGCTATCTAAAGAAAATTATGGAGACTTCATTTTAGGTACTCACCAGCCTCCGTGCTATCTTTGGCCCTGCCTATAAAATGATTCCAAATACCATTCTTAGCTTTTTGATACATATGTGTAAATGAATATAATGAACAGTAGGTTATTACATATAGGTCAAGTCTCTGAAATTTCTTAAATAATTGAATTGTTGTGTTGTATGGCAAATTCAATAGGTTGCCCCCAAATCTTGAAAGGTACAGCCTGATGCATAAGATCAATCAATATCAGTAGTTGTTTGAAATCAAGCTCTGTGTAAGCAAAGCTCAAGAAAGGCGTTCAAACTCATAAAGAATTAAAAGAAAGACTTTCAGTAAAAGAAAGTGAGGGAAACAGGATCTGCAGACAAAGGAGGTGAGTGATGTGGAATAAGCAATGTAGCGTCAACTGGACTCCAGCTTCATGACAAATCCACAAGAATGCTGTTTATGAAGGTCACTGTCAAGTCCCCACTGAATCGAGAGGACCAAGTTGTGATGTTTCCATACAATCAATCATTGTTTGCTTCTATAAGGTAGCACAGCCTCAGCCCCCTCAGTGAGGGTAGTTCTCTAGAGAAGAGGCCCCTGCAATAGCCAAAATAGCAGCTGGGAGATGAACTTACAAGTGAGGAAAAGACATATGTGTAGGGTGCTAACAAGTGTACAATGGGGTCAATTAGGAAAGAACAGCATCTCTGATGTACCACATTACTAACTATGACTATAGAGCACAGTACAACCTGATGACCTTAGAGTAGACAAAACAAATAAACGTGCTGATATAGGACATTTTCCCACCCATTTTTAAAATTTAATCTTTTGATCTCTGTAATATATAAATAACACTATACTAGGCACTCTGTGTTTTTCTAAGGATTTCAATACACTGTGTGTTACTTTGGATTCTTTTAATGTCCTGCTCTGAAACAAGGAGTTGAGTGTAGGCAGAACATCTCAGGAGTGACCCCAGGAAGCACCAGTGACTGTAGAGGGGAAGTGAGACAGGAAAAGAGGAAAATATCCATCCCACATAGATTATAAACTGTTTGCAATAAGAACACTTGTACACAGGTTGGAGAGATGGCTCAGTGGTCAAGAGCACTGGCTGCTCTTCCAGAGGACTCCAGTTTGGTTCCCAGCACCCACATGGTGGCTAACAACCATCTGTAGTTCTGGTTCCAGGGAATCCACTGCCTCCTTCTGACCTCTGTGGGCATTGCACAACATGGGTGCACTTACATACGGGTGTAAGCAATGCACTCATACACATAAAATGAAAACAATAAATAAAATATTTTTAAAAAGAGCCCTTGTACAGCAGGTCACCTGTAGAGTAGAGGAAGTCAATACCATTGGTTATTTGGAGAACATGTCCAGATTGTACCACTACTCCTCATCCTTTACTGTATAAGAACTGTGTCTGGAGGCCTTAAATCTACAGCAAACCCTGGATAGCTTATTATGGGATGAACATGGAAAAGTTTTACCCAAGAAGTGAGATTCAGACATAAGCTGGAATGGTTGCTCCAGTTGACAGCTAAAGGATATGCTGTCATTCTAAACAGGAAGAAGGAAATTTGAACTCAGTGCTGCATGGAAAGGGGTACTATGAAGATTAATACAAATGTAGTGTATAAGAAAACCAAAGGCAGGCATGGTGGTGCATACCTATAATCCCACAGGTTGAAGCAAGAGGACTGGGGGCTCAAGGCAAGGTTAGGCTACGTAATAAATCCTTTTCTCAAAAAACAAAAGAAAGAAGGAAAAGAAAAGCCCAAAATACTGTTACAAAAGAAAGAATACAGCAAGTTGTGAAAGCATACTTCTATTTAACTCATTTGTTAAGTATCAAGTGTACCTAGTGCCCTACCAGACACGGCACCCAGCCATGGAAAACATTCAGAACCTATCAGCTGTGGCTGCCCTCCTGAGTCAGGGGAGGACTGACCAGCATGCCTGGGTAGTTAGTTTTAAACTGCAACTTGTTTTGGCCTAGAATCACCTGGGAAGAGAATCTCAATTGATAGGCTAGACCCTGACTTGTATAAGAGCAGAGGATAGCTGAGTGAGCAAACAGGGAGCATAGATTCATGTATTTCTCTTGGCTCTTGACTCTAGATGTGATATGGCTAGCTGCTTGAATTCTGGCTGTAACATCCCCCAGTGATGGACTGTAACCTGCAACTTGGCCAATAAACCCCTTCCTCCCCTAAATTGGTTTTAGTCAGAATATTTTATCACAGAAGCAGAAATGAACCTAGGATAAAGCCCTCAAAGCAAATGTTAGTCTTCACATTTGGCCTTGTGTCCTCTCCCCTCTCCTCCTCGCCTCGCCTTCTCTCTCTCTCTCTCTCTCTCTCTCTCTCTCTCTCTCTCTCTCTCTTTCTCTCTCTCTCTCTCTCTCTCTCTTCTGTCTCTCTCTTGTGTAAGTATATGTGTGCATGTGTTTGTCTGGGGATGTGAAGGTGTAGTATGTGTACATATGTTCAAATGGACATAGAGGCCAGGGGTCAACTTTGGGTGCTGTTTCTCAAGTGTCATCTACCTTGTTTTTTGAGCCAAGGTCTCTCACTGGTCAACTCAGTGAATAGACTAGGGTGGTTGACAAGTAAGCCCCAGAGAGCCACCTGCCTCTGCCTCCCCAGTGCTGTCATTGTAAGTATATACCACCATGCCTGTATTTTTTTTTTTTTTTGGTCTTTTTGAGACAGGGTCTCCCTGTAGCCCCAGCTGTCCTGGAACTCACTATGTAGCCCAGGCTGGCCTTGAACTCACAAAGATCCTCCTGCCTATGTCTCCCGAGTGCTGGGATTAAAGGTATGCACCACCACGTCTGACCCCAAGCCTTTATTTTTTAACATGAAATCTGGGAATTGAACTCAGGACCTCATATTTGCATGGCAAGTGTTTTTCAGACTAAGCTATCTCCCCAACCCAATGCTGCCTTTCTTTAACCATCACTGAGGCAACTTGACTGACCCTAGGTGAACCTGTGGAACCTGGACACACTGAACCAGTATGGATACTTGCTGACATCGGATGGGCTGAGGCTGCTGAGCCAAGTGTCAGGTGGCCAAGGTTCTAGTTCATGCCCTGTCAGTGCATCATTTCACAAGTATTTGCCCCCATATGAATATTCCTTTTCTCCTAAAGGAGACCAAAAATGAGAATGACGGGTGTCTCCTATAAACACTTCAGACACAAACCCAAGCCTCACTTATCAACCAAGACCTACTCTGACCTGTGATTTCATCCCTTTAAATTAGCATGGCTCAAGTTCATCCCTCATATTAAAGGGCCTTTGCCCATTTACAAGGCCCATAAAATAACATTCTCTTTTATTTGCTTGAGATTAGCCACCATGGAGTATTCTTAAAAAATATCTAGCAGAAATTTTTCACCTCATGATTTTTCATAACTCACAGAAAATTGAGATGCCCCTCCTCTCTGTGCAGAATGCTCTCCACCAGCATGTCTGTGCAATGTACCAACAAAGTCAATGTTACACAACATTTATTGTTTACCATTGCGTGATATTTTTCAAGGAGAAGTTATATTTGTGAGATTGTGCTGGTTGATAACAAGGTAAACTGTGCCTGTGGAAAGTCCTTCGACTCAAATTGCAGAGTGACCACAAAACTGAATGGGCTGCAGCTTCCCAGAGTATCCAGGAATAAAGTGCTATCCTTGATGTGTAAATGACAGTGACCCTCAAGTCTATTAAGTGTTCCCAAATCATCAGGATCAGTGCAGGATCTACACATAGAGAGAGCACACCTCCAGTCTGTATAAACACCTGACTGTGTCTGTCTAAAGAGGCCAGGCCCAGAGAATCCATAGCACAGGCTGTCCTTCACTTTGGTGGAAGCTGGCAAATGCAAGATCAGCCAAAAGCAATGGTGTAACAAGTGCTCTGAGTGGGTTATACATTTCAGCTGCCAAATTGGTAGGACATGTAAAACCCAAATTTTAGGTGGGAGTTACAGGGTCATTTAAGGAGAAGAAAGTCAAACTCTGTAGAAAGGTAGGTGACGGGGCCACACACATACCTAGAAAGCTAAGTAAGTATGTTTGGAAAAAATTGAGTTTGGCCATTTGGGATTTGAAAGCGCTAGTGCAAGAAAACAACAGCAAAAGGTTTATTTCTGGTATTTCTGGTAAGTTACATTGTTCAAACTTTCTCCTCATCCTCTTCCTCCCTTCCTCCTCTTCCCACCCTTCTCATCACATCCCCTTCTGTTTCGTTCCCTCCCTTCTGCCCTTATCCCCTCCCTTCATTACTTATTTCCACTGTTTATTTTTTTGAAAAAGAATTATTTATTCTTTGACAATGCTCCACAATCTATCCCTTCCCTGTCTGGTTCTTCCTCTTCACTCTTTCCCTCCCTTTCCCACCTCCCTGTCCTTTACCATCTTTCTGCTGTGCCCCATTCCTTCTCTCCCTATCTTCTTTGCTTCTTTTTATGTTTTTAAGAATTTATCTTTATTTTACTTGTGTGTATACCTGTGTGTGATTATGCACACATGAGTGTGTGTGCCTGTGAGGCCAGAAGAGGTCATTGCATCCTGTGGAGGTGAAGTTATAGGTAGTTGTGAGATGCCTAACTTGGGTGCTAGGAACCTGGGTGCTCTTCAAGAACAGCAAATGCTCCAGCCACTGAACCATCTTTCTTGCCCCTTATATTTTTTATTTTTAGAAAATTATCCTTATTGAAAAGTTTTACTTACTGTGTATAGAAACTATTCTGTCTATATACTTCCATTTGTGCTGTCTTCTATCACGAGGTCCAAAAGAATACAAATATTTGGCTTAGTAACTTTCTTTTAATTCCACTTTAGTGTCTACTCTTCTTCCAATTTCCAGACTTCCCCAAACATGTGGCTGAGGAGCAGGAAGTCAGGGTGGCAGATCAGATCAGGAGTCCTGTTTCAGCACATATATAATTTGTACTGTTTGGGTACATTATCTCATTGATGGCAGAAGATCCATAATAATAACACAATAGCCCAATCCTTTGTATATTTCCTAGGTGACAGATAATGTGCAATATATTTAAAAGAACATCTCATTGTGTTCATGCAACCTGCAAGAAAGCAACAATTACTCTTTGTATACAGGGATGTTTAAGAAACACGCCCTAGATCAGTCAGCTTAGAATTAAGTACTGACCTCTATTTATCTTCCAACGTATTGCTATTTACTACTGCTCACCTCTGTCTACAAATGTGTGCCTTGTTTGATTTCTAAAATAGTATTCTAGCTAACTTTCTATTCTACTCAGTTATAATTCCTAGGAGAGCCAGGAGCATTGGTCCTGATTATGAGCATTCCACCACTGCAGGACAGCTACTTGGCACACAGGGAACTCCATGGGAAATCTTCTACCATCTCTACCATGTCTGGCATTGCCTCCCTCCTGGGCTGTGTTCCTCATGATTTTTTTTTTTCCTTCACGCAAGGTCTGCAACCATCCTTTTGGACCTGAGGACATGGTATTCTGGAAACTGCCCCTGGCTGTCATCACTCAGTACTTTGCCTCAGCCTAGAGAACATTCTGGCCTCTGTTGGAAGTTCTTGTGTGGGGGTGATGTCTCCTCCCAAGATTAAGAGGCTCAAGGGCAGAGTTCTGCCCCAGGATTTGCACTCCACACATTGAGCACTATGTATCAATGTGTCTCCTTTCCTAGCAGACCCACCAAAGGCTCCAACAATGTTGTGCATCCTGATCTGCACACAGCTCTGTCTTTGTTTGGTTTCTGTTGCTATGATAAAACATTGGACAAAACCAACTTGGGAAGAAAGGGTTTATTTGGCTTTCAGCTCCCCATCACAGTTCATTATTGAGGGAAGCCGGGGCAGGAATTCAGGACAGGAATCTGGAGACAGGAACTGAAGCACAGACCACAGAGGAACACTGCTTACTGGCTTGATTCCTTGGCCTATACTCAGCCTGCTTTCTTATACAACGCAGGACCACCTGCCCAGGGGTGACACAATCCATAGTGGGCTGGGTCCTCCCACATCACTCAACAATCAAAAAAATGACTCATGCATGCCCAGATGCCCATCTGAAATTTGGGGTTCTCTCTTCCCAGATGTGCAAAGTTGACAACTGAGGCACAAACTCTGACTTTTCCAAGGAGGATCAGCATATTTCAACTCCCAGATTATTTTTTTTAATAACCACGTGATTAGAAGAAGCATTTCATTACAGCTTTAACATATGCAGCAACAATTTCCAGAGTAAGGATACATGTCTTTCAAAAGTGGCTGTGAATTTTTAGTTACACAGTTGAATTAATACAGTTATACAATATTGAAATCAGTGTAAACCCTGTAAGACATAAAATTGAATGAGTTTTTAACCTTTAAAGAAGATCTCCATTTCATTTTAAAATATGCTGTTTCCTACATTTTTAATGCTATTAACACTTAGATGTTTGCACATATGTCTTTAATCTCTATGTATCTGATTATTACTAGTCACAGTTGGTTACACTCGGATCCTTAGTAGTGGTAATGTTTATCACCTCTACTAATTAACATGAAGTAAATTTTTATGCTTCCTCTTCCAATGTCTTTTCTTTTTAATTTGTTGATTTTTTTGTGTGTATCTCATACAGAATATCCCACACAATCTTAATCATCTATATACCCACTTCCCAAATGGCACCCTCCTGCACCCCCCCACTGGACCCCATATATTCTGTCATCCCAGTTACAGTCCACTGTGTTGTCAGCACCCCAGCCATTCCTCAGTGCTTGTCCATCTGCTGAATCTAGTCAGCCTATCTATGGTTCCTTGTTTTAGGAAGATCAGTTGTTCCTCATCTAGCAGCAATCAGTTGCCAATATTCCTTTAGATAAGATTGGTGTCTGCTGTTTATTTTCCCAGTTTTATACAGGGTTACTGTCTGGGAGTCTTTTGGGCCACCCTGGCCAATAACTCAAAGGAAGGTGTCTCCTGTCGGGCATTGTTTCTTGTTATGTAACCTTTAGCTATACACATGGACTCTTAAAAATTATATTGACCTCATTAATCTTTGGTTTTACTTTCCTTTTGGTTGTTTAAGACCCTATAGTTGGCCCAGATAAAACAATTTATTTTTACTCTTAAGGTCATTTGAGGATCTGTTCCTCAGGGGTCACATGGGCTTGGGATGAGCCCCTGGCTCCTTTCTTTTACCAGTTCCATCTATGTGAAGATAAGTCAAAGGTCCTACTCCACCATGGCTGGCTTCGCTTGGAAGCATGGAGGAAATGTTTCCTCTGTTGACCCTCCTCTTTATAGACTGGACACTGGTTCAGGTCCATCTGGTGGGGTCTCCACAGCCTCCTTGATCAAGAGAACAGGTGACTAACCACAGTTACAGGACATTTTGAGAGATGCTGATAGTCCCCTGGAACTTAGTCGACCTATGAGGGAAAGGAGTAAAACTGTCCTTTATGTCCCTCTGTCCAAATTAGCATAGGCCTCAAATTAAACATCCAAGAAGGTTAGTTGCACCAGTCTGGTACTTTTAATTACCATATGCCATGTAGATAAAGCTTGGGCAAAGACCAAATGCTCTCAGATAAACCTTGCTTAGACATATATTATATTCTTTGATCTGGTTGTATGTATAATTTGTCAGTAACAACTCCCAGATTCTTTTTTCAGCTTGCCTGGAGTGGTCTCAGGATCACCCACACAACTGAGCTCTTCTCCTGGCAGCCCGCCGAAAGCAAGGGAATTTAGAGAGCAGCCAACAGAATATTTTGTACTTAAAGTTTACATTCACACAGTACCAAAAACGAAGAGTGATACTAAGCCTTGGAGAGTCTCAGTTTCCAAAAGAGATGTTAGATGATTGCTTCTGACAGAGACCCTCAGGAGGAATGGGCGTTTCCCATGGTACGGGTAAGCATGAACAAAAAGCCCCCGAAGCACATTTGGGCATAATTTCCTCTCTTAATAAAAGATTAATTCCCTTGTTAAAGGCTGTGTGGGGATCACTCGTTGCCGGTTAGCAGGATCAATTTTATTTCCCTGTACTGTCACCGACCTGCTCTTGAAAGCATCCTTATGAGTTGTCAGAGAGACATCACAGGGATGGAGGGATACAAAGAAGCTGAGGCATACCGCGTACCCAGGCAACACACATAGGGGCCAGGATGAGCTCTGGGCTCGAACATTTGTTCATTTCTGTTCCTGCTAAGACTGTTCTGAGGCATCCTCCTCATTCCCAGGTTCTCTGTGGTAATAGAGCAAGCCCTAACCCCATCTCCCCATCTCCCTCCACAGGCTCTTCCTTCTGTCTGGGAGTTCATGTCCATTTCAGAGAATGGCCTTCCTTCCACTAGTGCTGCAGCTGCTGACACATATGAACACTTTCTAACAGACAAACACTAAGTCTGACATTTTTGTGGAGTTATATCACTGAATACTCATAAACCTTTGCACATAAATCTGTATTATTTTAAATTCAGTCAATAATAGAATATACTGTATGCTTATATATACATAACTAAGTTAATATTTAATGAAAGGCATCAGAATGTATTTGAATTGTAATCCTTATTTCATGACTTAGGTTGGAAAGATTATACTGTGTCCTTTAAGTTGTAAGAACTAAACATAGAATGTGAATCCCTTTTCTTCTTTGAAAATCTTCTCTATAGTAGTTCCTTCCTTGTTTAGTCCCAGAACAGAAACTTAGCAAGTACTTTTGTCACAATTATGTAATTTTCACTTTAAATGAAGTAGTAATCAAGATGTTCAGTTATTGTAACTGTCCAAGCTGCACCTTTATTCAATGAGCTTTTGGGGTCATGTCTGTGAGCCAGAGCCTGCTGTAGCTATGGGATACCCCATAGTAGAAAGAGGGAGGCTGTGGGAGTTTTCCCACTATTCCATGTCTCCTTCAATGTCCCTCTAGCTTTGATTTTAAATCCTCTAGGATTGTAGCATGGTTAAGATGCAAGACATTTGTCACTACTTGACTGAAACTCTCATAAACTGCTTCTGTACTTTGGACAATGAAATTGACAATGAAACACTCATAAACTGTTTCTGTACTTCTGAAGCAACGCATACTATTTCCATAGACTAAAGAGTAATATATAATATTTAATGTAGCACATATCTTTTAACTGAAAAGGTAAAGAAGAAAATAAGTGCCACCCATACTCCCACATGCCAAAGGCCAGTAATCACACTTGGGTGTTAACTTCTTAGCTTCCACTTCCATCCATTTTCTGCATGCGTTGCCTGAATGCATTTAAGGGAGGGACCTTGTCTAAACATAGTAATAATCTTTCTGTCATATAATTCTTGAATGCAGAAAATAAAAAGAAATCATACATTACCTATTGATAATAATTCCTTTGCTTTTTAAAAGTATTCTAGAAAATGGTATAGACTTTAAAAGCTGGGCTGTGCAGGCCACTGGAGGCTTGCTCATGTGAGCCTGTGGCAGCAGTAGCATCGAACACAGGACCCATGTCATCTCAATTAAAGGGTCCAAAGGGGAGGTGAAAAATAGGTGGCAGACTAGCACTAGGTTGAGAACTATTTGAGACTGATTGCTGCTGGGTGAGGGAGAGTACGACTTACATATGACCACTGGATGGGCTGATTAGACTCCAGTGGATGCATTTACACTGAAGGACATTTGGGTACAAACACCTGAACGAACAGGACTCAGCATGTATGGCAGAGTGCATAGAGTTTGGTGGGGGGATAGGGGGAGGCATGGATGGGGGAGGAAGGTCTGGATTTCAGTAAGAAAATGTATGAAATTATAAAAGTTCAATAAAAAAAAGAATCACAAAAAATAGAAAAACAAAAACAAAACCAAAACAAAAATGATGGGCTCCAGGAGTCATCACAGTAACCTCCCCACACAATTCATTTATTGACTAAGTTTTGCTTCTGTAAATGAAATCAGTTCATGTTCCATGACTCAGTTTTCTAGACTATAAAATGGAGATAATCATAAAAACTTCCATTGTTGTGCTACTGTAAGTATAAAACAATCAAGTTAGTATATATGCTTGATGTTCTTAAGGAATAGGCAGGCAATGATAAATTCTACACAGCCAATAGATGTGAAGGTGAGGATGCTGACAATGTGGGTGATATAATCACAGAGCAACACAGCCCTTAAGAGTGTGTAACTTACTTCTTGCTATAAAACTAATGGAAACTTCATAACTGGAATCAATTTAAGTATTAATCACCTAATCAAGTATGAAAATCCAGTTGCAAAATGTCACAATATGTTCTAATAAACAAAGTGAAGTATGAGAGAGTTAAGTCCCTTGAGTCTGATAGCATTATGTTAAGTATGGCTTCTCTGATTGATAGTTTACTTTTCAGTATTTTTCTGTGTTTTCTAAGTTCTCTACAATCTAAACAGTTTTGAAGGATAGAGTGAAGACAGTAGTGTCCTAAGCTTAATAAACAACTTCAGCCACTCATGAAAGAAATCATGCAAGACAATTCCTGAATGCCCTTGCTGGTCTATCATTAACCAGAGGAGACTAGAAAGTAGGGTGAAGTCAGAGAGCTGCCACTACTTCCTCCATGCCAGATGCTCTTAGTGGATTCTCAGAGCTGATGTGATTGGGAGATCCCTTCTCAAAATATGACAAGACCAAAGAGAGCTAGGACAATACTTAAGTTCAAGAATTTAGGTGGAGTGTTAGGATGTCGGTGGTTGCAAAACCTGAGGGGCAGTGAATTCTAAGATGTCTTTATGTTGGTTTGAATGTTTTGCATACTTTTGCTTCCCTTTGATTATTTCTTTGTTGTACACTGGGACTGGGTTTCCAAGCATGAATGGAGGATTTGAAATGATATGGTCAGTCAGGGGTTTGTGGGAGGATAAGGATGCGATCGTGGTGGTTTCAGGCCAGTGTTCTTCAATCCTGGCTTCTTTGTTAGAATGGGGACCTTCTAAAAACCCTGCTTTCCAGGCTATATGAGGACCATTTTAAAATAATAATGCAGAGTGGGGTTGGAGCATCAACATTTTTGTAATGCTCTTCAAATTATTGCATCAGCAGCCTATATTGAGAGTCTGCACTCAGGGCTATGGCGGTTTGAATGAGAATGTCTCCCATGGGCTCCGACTATTTGGACATTTTGTCCCCAGTTGGTAGCACTATTTGGGAGGTGTGGTCTTGCTGGAGGAAGCACATCACTGAGGGCAGGATTTGAGAGTTCTTTTCTTTTTTTTCCATAAATTACCTTTATTGATGAATTATTGTTAAAGTTAATTATCTTTATTTTCTTTTATCACTTTTTGTATTGAGCTTTTTACACTTCATACATTTCGTACTCAAATCCAGACCCTCCCTTGCATGTCTCTCCCTCCTCTCCTCCTACTTTTTCCACCTCCCTCAGGTAACATCTATTCTTAAGACTTTCCAGATCCCCAGTTATGCTCTGCCTCCTGGGCCTTCTTAACATTGGGAAGGCTTCTCTTTCTCCTCTGGCAACCTCTTGCCTCCCTGCCATGATGGACTCTGATTCCTCAGGAGCCATAAGCTCAAATAAACTCTTCCTTTCATAAGTTGTCTTAGTCACTGTGTTTTATCATAACAACAGAAAAGTAAAACATGGATAATAACTGGTGTTCGGTCTTGATTAGGTCTGTGATTCATTTTATATATACTGAAATCTGTATCTTAGTTTATGTCGCTGATCACAAAAAAAATGAGGTGAGGTATGGGGGAATGGAAACCTGGGGGAGAGGTAGAGAACTAGTTCTATGTCCAGAAATTTCTGAGCATTTCAGCTTTATCACGGACTTCTTAGCTCACGAACTTTGGTCAGTTGGTAAGCTGCTGTTTCCTTCTTTGCTCATTCAATGTGAGGAATACTAGAAATGCTTTACATAGATGGAGATGAGATGAAATGTGCCTAACGCCATGCCTCACTTGTGATAAGTGCTCAGTAAATCATAGTTGTTACAGCTGCGATGATTTTGTCAACTTGACACATCTTGGAAAAAGGAACATCAATTGACCAATCACCTTCATTAGATTGGCCTATCGGCCCGTCTTGGGGCATTTTCTTGGTTGCTAATTGATATGGGAAGGCCCAGGCCACTGTGGAAGGTGCCATCCCTGGGCAGGTGGGCCAGGGCTATATAAAAAGAGCTACCTGAGGAAGCCAGAGGGAGTAAACCAGTAAGCAGCATTCCTCTGCAGTTTCTGCTTCAGCTCTTGCCTTTAGTTCATGCCTTGGTTTCCCTCAATGATGGGCTATGATCGGGGTGTGTAAGTCAAATAAACCCTTTCCTCTCTAAGTTGCTTTTGGTTATGGTGTGTATTACAGCAACAGAAAAGCAAACTAGCACCATTGTTATTTGAAAACTTCTTACAGTCCCAGAAATAAGATAGAACATGTGCTGCTGACAACAGTGTCACCCTGGCCACATACGCGGACATGATTGAACACTTCAGATGAATATGGGCTCACAGGGTTGATTTCCTTAATGTTAACACCTGCTTCCAAATTGGTAAGTGCTTATAATTATGGGTATTAGCTTTCTAAATAGAGAAAGTATTTCTGGTGTGGGAAGCGATGTGGAAAGTAGACTGAAATTCAGTGGATGCGGTCAGTGACATTGCTAAAGATACCTACATAGTGCACAGGCACCATGGTTTCCATCGGAAGCAGGTATCCAGCGGGTAGACAAGAACGTGTCCAAGGACAGATCCATGAGGGGGTCTGAGAGCATCAGGACTCATAAAATCATAAAATGTTTAACTTATAAGAAGTCATAAAATTTATTGAGTTTAAAAATACATATTATCTATTCTTCATTGAGACCTTAACTACCAATGTCCAATAATACACATTAAAATTACTGACTCAGTTAGAACCATGTGCAGTAGGTTCCTAGTCACAATCTGATTGTCACTGCTCATCTCCCTCAGCCCTGCGGTTGGTTATAGGACTGGCTAATGAGGCGCTAACTTTTTGGGACTCAGACTTTGAACCAGTTGCCCTGCTATAATAAAACTGGGTCTGGGGCACTGTATGACCAGACAATGTGAAAAGACAGGCCATCAGAGGAACCTGGCCCTGATTGATTTAGAAAGACAGCTCCTGGATCTTTCATGCCTATTTATCCTCCAAACAACTGTAGTTTCTTCCAACTTCATGTGAGACCATCAGAAGAACTATCTAGTTAAACCCAGTCCAGATTGCATCACTACAGTATCATGATGATTGCCATAAGATGCTAAGATTTGGAGTGGGTAAGTATGGCTCAGCAAGTAACTTTCAAGTTAAGTGCTTTAGTGCCTAGCATCTACAATTGTTCATGTCATTAAGAAAGGTGTTCTAATAGATATTGAACTAGCATGACTAACCAGAAAGTGAAGGGACTAGAAATAAAACTGAAATCTCCTTCTGAGTACACCCCTCTGGCTCCTTGTTACTTCATTGGTGGAGTAAAACCTCTAAACTCCAGGTAACTGATCTAGATTTTTTCCCCAGTTCCCTCCCTCAAAGAGAGTCTCACTGTGGAGCTCAGGCTAGCCTCAAACTAGTGAGTCTTTGCTCAGTCCCCCAAGTGCTAGCGTGTGCCACAACACCTGAGATGGATTTCTTTTTAAAATATTTTGATTTGAAATTTTTATTAAAATAGTTAATTTTTATTTATTGATGTATATGTATCTCTGTGTGTGTGCCTAAGTATGACTGTGTTACATGTCATACTGTACTGTGGCTGTCTGTGGAGGGCAGAAGAGGGTCTCAGAACCCTTAGAGCTGGAGTTAAGGTGATTGTGTGTGGGGACCTAAAGGACCCACCTTGCAGAGGTCCGAGAGGAAGTTACTGGGGCATGGCCTGACTTGTTTTAAAAGTCTGAACGGATGCTTCCGCACTGCTGAGGAGTGCATGATCAGCGTGTGACCATCCTTAAGATACACCCTCAGGGGGTAGAGGGATTTTCAGATGCCTTTACAAGCTCTGTAACACCTGAAATCAATGAGTCCCTGCTTGACTAGGCCCGTTGCACCTGAGTGTTCCCGGTACTGGGGACGGCATGGGCTGGCAAATGGCATGCTCACTCATCCCCAATCATCACTGCGTGGGGGTCGCTGGTTCAACCCCCCCACAACTGGCGCCCAGCTTGGCGCTCGAAGGAAGGTGAAAAGAAGGAAAGAAAGAAAACAAATGGACTGGGGCCAATCAAGAGTTTGGGGTAAGCGAAACCCAAAAGATGGGTAACGCAACTAATAAGCCTGAGGACCTGGCACTTAAAGCGCTGAGAGATGTGCTTAAAAGCAGGGGATTGGAACAGTGAGGTAAAGGAAAAGAAATAACCTGAAGGAGAAGAATAGTAGGTAACAGGCCTTAATAAGGGAGATATGGATAAAAACTGGGTTAGTCTAAGGGAGGGGGGAGGGAAGGGTATATGAGGAACCTAGGGGACAAGGAGAAAGAAGAAGCTCAACAGAGGTAGGATCATAGGAGCAAGGGTATTAGCAAGGAAGAAAGGGGGGGAAGTGCAGGCACCTTAAGTGGGAAAACCATGATAGAGGGGTGAGACGATACAAGAGAGAAACAATGCCTAGCTAGTCACAAAAACCAGAGGGAACCATATTATTCCTACAATCTACTGACAAATTATACATAA
>NW_008332087.1:1620824-1655752 GCF_000622305.1 Nannospalax galili
TTCGGTCCCCAAAAGCCATATCAGGTGGCTCACAACTGTCTATAACTCCATCCAAAATCCTCTTCTGGCTTCTTCGGGCATCTCCATGCATGTGTGTGCATCACACACACACACACACACACACACACACACACACACACACACACACATAAATAAATAAAAATTTAAAAAAAAAAAAAAAAGCAGGAGATTGGATCTGTCAGACCCAGTAGCTCAAAAGGTTTGAGCAGAGGCTGTTCATTTGGCTCCCTGACTACTTGGGGCTAATGTTTTTACTGGGGGCACATGGGAATCATGGGAAGAGTTTGAGGAAGAATGCAGAAATGCAACAGAAGTGAAACCAAAAGTGGCCAAAGTAACAAGTGGCACCTTGGGCATTCCCTGGCCAGCTTCAGGGCTTCCCGGGACCCATGCTCAGGACCCATGGGTTCCTTTTTCAGAAATGCAGGACAGAGCAGAGCTCATGGGGTCAGCGGTGAAAGCCACCCACTCTACCCATCTTGCGCACATGGGAATCATGGGAAGAGTTTGAGGAAGAATGCAGAAATGCAACAGAAGTGAAACCAAAAGTGGCCAAAGTAACAAGTGGCACCTTGGGCATTCCCTGGCCAGCTTCAGGGCTTCCCGGGACCCATGCTCAGGACCCATGGGTTCCTTTTTCAGAAATGCAGGACAGAGCAGAGCTCATGGGGTCAGCGGTGAAAGCCACCCACCCAACCCATCTTGAAACATGGACCAAGGTGTCTAATGCATACGCGAGTCAGGGGCTCGTTTGACCGGCCACCGCTGGGCACATTTTAAAAAAAAAAAAACAAAAAAAAAACCACCTTTGGTGGTGCGCCATGACTGGCTCTGGGACAGCTGGGAAGGCCCAGTTCGGGAAAGGTGGCTGGGGGGTGGCTGTCCTGTCCGTTCCACAGGTGGCCGGGGATCCACCCCACCCTGAGTGTTACAGCCCCTCAACCAGCAAAGCTCGTTGAATCCCAGGGCCAAGGGAGCCCTTAGTATACCCGGTGGCAGATGAGAAACCAAAAATATATGTCCACACTTGTGATGGCTCAGCTCAATTCAAGGAACTCATGGCCATTGCTTTCTGACAGTATTCAGACTCGTATGCTCCTTAAGGAGAGAGAACCCCCTATCTTCTTACAGCATCTTAGGGGGCACCAAGGGTTGCCTGGGCTTTTATCCCAAGGCAATGCAGAGGCAGCAACTCTTTCTACAGGTACCACCTCTGCAACAGCCATGGGTAAACCCCAGGGAACTCAAGCCCAATTCCTTGTGGCTCCTTTTGGAAAGCTTAAGTATATTTTTGTGTCCATTGACACATTCTCACATGCCTGTTGGGCTACTGCTCATACAGGAAAGAAATCTAAACATGCTCAGTCTCATTTTCTCCAGTGCTTTGCTACGTTGGGATTGCCCCAACAAATTAAAACTGATTATGAGCTATGTTTTGTGAGTAAAAATTTACAAGATTTCTTTTCACTTTGGGGAATTCAACGCAATACAGAAATTCCCGACAATCCCCAAGGTCAAGCCATTGTAAAACACAACCATCAAAACCTAAAAATTCAATAACAAAAACAAAAAGGGGGAATAAGCCCCCACCAACAGTTGGGTATGGCCTTAGTCACTATTAATGTTCTTAATTTTCAAAAAAATCAGTTAGAATCCTGGTTTCAGAAGCATTGGGGACAACAGGAGCAGTGACCTGAGGTATGGGTAAGATGGAAGGACCCCATTACGGGGCAATGGAGAGGCCCAGATCCATTGCTAACCATGGGTCAAAGCTTTGGGTGTGTCTACCCTACAGGAGATTCAAACCCCATATGGGTGCCTGTGAAAAACCATAAGTGGGTAGGCCAGGATCTGATTGACTAGCATGATGATCCATGGACAATAGTTCATGAGACAAAATTCCTCTCTTTATTTATATCCATTTGAGGTGAAGGACCCACTTCCTTGGCTTCATTGCCAATCAGCCTCTACAACTGGTTGATTGGCTAAAAGGTACATGGTCTCAGAAGTATTTCAACTTGTCCTACGCCATGACTTGCTTTGTTTCTCTTGATAATGCTTATCTTTAAGTGTCTTTACCAGATAATTTGTCGACAGAGGACCCTTGGAACTGCCATGGCCCACCTACTCATGATTACAGACACCCCCAGGAATATACCCCCTCTGGTTGCCCACGCATGGCTAACCAAGTTAGGCAGAGACTAAGACTGTCACGGGCTGGCATTACCCATGTGGCTGCCCTTAATCATGATGCATTTTCAGCCAAGGACAGGTAAGATATCCCATGACAAGCACTTCTAAGACAGGACATGCACATGGCCAGGTGCATGGTCCAATGATGGGCAAGGCTTGGTCAGAGGTGACAACCTAAGACAGGCAAAAATGCATAAGATTAGAGGAAGGAGATAGCCATCTCTCCTCAGGGAGCTGTCTATGAGATGGGTAACCCATGAAATAAAGTCAGTCCGACCTTAAAATAAAAGGGGGAGCTGTGGGGAACTAAAGGCCCCACCTTGCAGAGGTCTGAGAGGAAGTTACCGGGGCGTGGCCTGACTTGTTTTAAAAGTCTGAAGGGATAGTTCTGCACTGCTGAGGAGTGCATGATTAGCACGTGACCATCCTTAAGATACACTCTCAGGGAGGAGGGGGATTTCCAGATGTCTTTATAAGCTCTGTAACACCTGCAATAAACGAGTCCCTGCTTGACTAGGCTCCCCATTGCACCTGAGTGTTCCCGGTACTGGAGGTGGCATGGGCTGGCGAATGGCATGCTTACTCATCCCCAATCATCACTGCGTGGGGGTCGCTGGTTCGAACCCCCTGCAATTGTGAATCTTCCAACATGCTGGAAACCAAAACCTGGTTCTGTGGAAGAGCACCAATGCTCTTAAATAAACCACTAAGCTATTTGTCCGGTTTCTTAACATTGCTGTTGTTTTGAGGTATGATGGACAGTTTATTCCCTATGACTATAAGTTCAAACTCAGAAAAAAAAAAAGCAGACCTAAGACTAGAAGGAGTCTAACTGAAAACGATGTTGTAATATCCTTTGTGTTTTTCATGGAGGGGAGACTCAGAACATACATGACCTTATTTTTAGGCCAAGTACTATCTTAACATGGGTTTTTAAATATCTGGTCCATATTTGATCAGTTGTAAGAGGCTATCGAAGCTTATTAAAATTTCAATAATTGATGACAAGAAAAAAATTAAACTACAGAATAATTCGAATGCAAATATTCAGCAACATTAGGATCTAGGGCAGTTTGGTACAAATGTCAACATCCCCCACCATATGATATAACATGTTAGAATAACATGCTGTAAGGATCAGTTAGTTATTAGTGGTCACTTGACATTAATCAAAGTATAATATTCTCTGTTGGCTAATTACCACTCCTCCTAATCTGCACAGGACTGTAATAGATAAATACTTATGAATTAAGTATCCATTTTGAGAGTTTCCTCATGCTGTAGCACTCCTGCTTGTTCCATTTTTCTCTGATAATTCTGAAACTCGTGGCACTAGAAGGCAGAAAACCCTGCTCTGGTCAGTTAGTTTATTGCCTACAACTCAGGGATTGTTAAGAGATAAGCATGTAACCCTAACCTGTCTTATCAGAGTTTGAGTCAACCAAAGTTATCCAGAAAAATATCTTATTTTCCTCCAAATCATATCCGTAAGGATAATTTAAGCCTGAGGAAGGTGGTGGGGATGGAGGTATGTTCATTAAAGCTAACTTTTATCCACATATAAAGAGTCTTCATGGAAACAAAGTTAAGGGGAAGTGAGGATTGCCAAGAGCTTAGATAAAAGACAAAATTCTGGCAATGGATGAGCTGAATGTGGTCTAAGTCAACTTGAACTTCTTAGAAAAGCTTTTATAGTCATTTTTCATTTAGGTCAATTTATGAAATGTCATTCAGTGCTTGGCTTAGGACTCTTTCAGTAATGTTTTTATATTATCCAAGCATTATGGTCTAAATGTGGAAGATGAAGATAGTATGCTTTCAAAATGACCAAAACAATTTCACATACATGCACATATGTATACAGACATATACATTACGTACAATTATATACCTAATGCCCATTGTATATAATAAAGAATATAAGCATCTATTTATAGGCAAATTTAATTTGCATGATCCATTTGGGCCACAGTACTTATCAAACACCAGATAAAATCATGATTAAACAAAATTCAAAGACTTTCTTAGAATTCCATGAATGCTCAGTCTGACAAGCTGAGATATTTTCAGCAGAGCATTGTGGCAGAGGCCCTGGTCTGTGAGCACTGCCCCTACAATGAATCTTTGACTTGACTGTCAATGTCACTGCCATACCTGGTGGTTAACTATGATTCTCTCCAACCTGCAGAACATAGATCAGACTTTCTAAGTCCACAAAAAGAGGCCATGTGGCTCCTGGAAGATTTATTTCCTTCCTTGTCTCCAAAGCACATGGTAAGGAAAGTTATGAGAATTTGAGAAGGTTGTGCAGAGTATGAACTATACACCATACAATATTAGGTTAAAAATTTACTTTTCTTTATGCCTTAAAATTAAATAAACTCTATTCTCCTGGCTAACAAAAGTTCCTTTCCTTTGTTAACATATAATTTTCAAAAATGTAAATAACTCCTCTCTGGCAAATGAAAAATAGCATGTGTCCAAGATTTATTCAACTAATTAATTACTGAGGGAAACAGAAGGTGTTAAAACAACCCCAAGAGCGTTAGAAAAGTTTGGTATTTATAGGCAAGTTCAGAAAGGCAGATTAGGAAAACACTCCCGGATTTAATACAAAACTGCTCCTGGTTAACAGGGTATTTGAACTACAACCTCTGATGTCACCTATTTCACAGCTCAGAGGTAACCTGCATTTCTGCTGAACAAAAATCTTCAAGAAAGAAAGTAGCTTCCCCAAGCCTGGAGCCTTAATAACAAGAAAATGATGAGCTAAAAATGCATGCATTTGCCTGTCCTTGGGGAGTATATACACAGTATGACACAAAATGAAAAAAAAGAAACTACCTATCTCTCTCTTACCTCATGTTCAAGTTTTTAAGTTATTTCTTAATATTCATCGTTACTGAGGCTGTTTTGACAATGTAAGAACCACAGGCTTTGCAGAAGTCGACAATGGGAAAAGGAGCAGAACCTCAGCCCACTGCACCACCAACCCTCGGCCCACTGGACCATCAGCCCTTGGTCCACTGGACCATCAACCCTCAGCCCACTGGATCATCATCTTTGCCAGTTCTGCCTTTTGTTTCTCCTAATGTCAACCTTGGATTTCCTTAGGACTAGGAACAGACAGTAGAACAATCCCCCATGACCTCTACTTGTGATATTTCTGCCATTGTATAGTTCGTTCCTCTGAGTGGGACCGTGACTTCACCTACTCTTCTGTAAAGATGGTGTAATTCTGCAGGTACAACTATTGTCCTAAATCCATTCATTCTGAGTAATGGTGGATTTTCCTTCTGGGGTAGGAATGACTTAGTAAGATGAAAGTCTTTAAAATAGAGGCTGAGCCCTTTAAAAAAAAAGACTTTTTGTTCTCCTGAAAGAAGTCGGCTGGCACATTCTGAAAAGTTCATGAGATAGAGTAATTTAGGTGCATCTAAGAGTTGAAATCTGACCCAACAGAATAAGCACTCAGTTACTGCAAACAACCAGATACAGCATTCTGTCAACAACCATGTGCACTTGAAAGAAGACCTAAAGTTCCAGACAGGAAGGCAGACCATGATTGCAACCTGTGGACCCTGACTTGTAGGACCCACCTCATCCATTACAAGACTCAGGGATACAACACAGCTCTAACGCTACACCTGTCCACAGACACTCTTGCAGTGTTCTGAAGGTCCCAGGGCATGCTTTCAGTCACTTTCATCCATGGTAAAATCTTTTATCTAGTATATGCAAGCCAGTTTCATCTCTAGCAGACATAGCCAATCCTTGGGTGGGAAAGACCATTTATAAGACACCAGGTGATAGAACAGGATCCCACTAGGAGATTTTTTTTTCAGGCATTTTCCAGAACCATGGGGTGCTGAAGCTTGCTACCACCAAGCTGTCACCTCTCATCACCCTGTGACTAGAGCCTTTGACCAGGACTGAACTTTGATCAATCAGGACACACTTATTTGTAAGATCTTTATTTGCATAGCAGAAAGCAAAAACTGGAAATTATGTGCACAGTGGTTCATGCTAACATCCTTGAACTGTACACCAGCCAATATGGACTGCCTTCCTTCACGTGGCATGAATTACATGCCAGGACCTACACATAAGGAAACTCGCTCTATCAGGAAAAGTATTTCTCCAAAATGGAGACTGCTGCCGTACATGTAGGTGGTACTCTAGATACTGTCCAGACTGCTGTTCAGGGAATAATTCTTCTATTCTGGTCTAAAGGATTAATTCATTCACTGCCTGTCAGTTCCTTCCTGGCTCCCATAAAGCCTGGTCCACTACAGTCCTCAAAGCCTCACCCTTTGTCTGAGATTCAGAGATGAGACCACAGACTCTCTCCATAACCTCTCTTCCTTCTGAGCCACCCTCAGCCTGCTTTGAGATTCTAGGTCTAATTGCCCCCCTCCTTTTCCTCCCTGGAACCCCTTATTAGAGTACCCAGACACTTTAGGTCCTAAGCAGACAGGGCTTCAAGCAGTACAAGCAAACCAAGCCAGCTCTGCTGCGGTCCAGGTTCACAGCATCAGTCACACATCACCCAGCCCTACTGTCCAGCTCTTTCTGCTGTATAGTCTAAGTCACCTCTGTAGTACAGGTCACATATTAACTAAGCCTGCTTTCTCACAATTCAGGACCTCCTCTGTGCCTCCCTTCCTCCTTCCCTCCCTCCCTTCCTCCTCCTCACCTGTCCTCCCTCCCTCCCTGCATCCTTGTTCCCAAAGGTACCTTACAAAGAAGATACCATCCTTTTGTCTCTCAGGCTTGAAACTGCTTTCAGGAAATTGACCCCCTAATCCCTGTGTGATCTGAGTTATTAAAGATCTTTTTACTATAAACCATCCATTTCTCCACCTCCCTCGAACTACCTTTCCTCTCCCTCACCTAAAATGAAAAACCCCTAATTAAATTATTCTGGAATACTCTCTCTCTCTATTCAATTTTTGGAAGAGTGAGAAAGTGAAGATAAATATCAGAAAGAATACTTAAGAAAATAGTGCTAGGTAAGAACTGGGAAAGTGGAGCCTTAGCACAATTTAGATGTTTTATTTCTAACATTTTAAAAAGAGTTACTATAATGTGAACTCACTATACATTGCAGCTGCAGTCAAGGCTTCATGTGGCAGAAATACAAAATAAATGAGGATTCTTAACCCTTTCAAGATGATAGACTTTGCAATCTTTAAGGTGGTTAGGGGAAAGAAAAGGAACCAGAAGCAAAGTGTTGCCTTTGTAGTAGTGAATTGAAGATCACTGTGCCAGAGGGGAATGGAACTGTTTCAGGTCTGGTGAACCTGCATGAGGCTTAGAGGAAGCATGTTTGAGGGTTGCCCTGTTGTGAGAGCACCTTGGGATGCTTGGCTTCCTGCTTTTGTGCCCTAAGATGTCAGCACAGTAGACTCACTTGGGAAGTTTGTGGAAGTCCCCATGTCCAGACAGTGCTCCAAATCAGTGAAATCATAATTTGGGGAAGTGGAACCCAAGCGCTGGTATTTTTAAAACATTACTATTCTTAATGTCACTCTTTTAAGAAGCTTCCCTCCCAGGGCAAGGGCAATCCTAATACTCACCAACTCTCAGCTGCCTTGTAGGCTCTTTGTTCAGCCCTGTGGTTCCCACACATTAGCACTTTGGCATCACCAGGAACAGTTGATAACACAATTTCTGAGCAACCAAGTGTCTACATTAAAGAGGAAGCCCGAGAGTCTGCATTCTTCACAAACTCCCAGCTAATACTGATGTTACTAATCAGAGGAGCCCTCTTTGAATAACAATGCCTAGAATTTTACTTTATTCAGATTGTAAGCACAAATTTTAATAAGCTGTTAAAATATTAATGATTCCTAAGCAGCATGTGACTCATTCAGTGTTTATACAATGCTTAGAATTAACAACTTTATATTCTATACTGATTTTCAACTTGTCTTGTTTCCTTAGAGGCATGACACAGACACCAACTGCCTTAAGGGAGAAAATCTTTTGCCCAAAGATCAGGAAGGGAGTCTTCTGTCACATGCCCCAATGCAAGAGAAATCTCCCTGTACAGTGGAATCCCCTGGGGATCATGTAAATGATAGCTGTGTTTCATCTCACCCCGGGAATTTCTAATTCACTAAGTAGGAGTCTGGATAAAATTGGACTTTATTTCATAGAGTGCTTTTAGGCTTATAGACATATTAGCGAGGCAGCACTAAAAGTTCTTGCATTCCTTCTCTTGCCACAGTCATACTAGCCAATACTACCACCTTGCAGGGAAGCGGTACATTGGTGAAATGCTTGCAGAACTAATACAGACAGGTTATTATTAGCTAACATGCACAGATTACCTTGGGATTCACTCTGCTTTGCAAAGTTGATTGGATTTCACCAAATCCATAATGTCATTTAAACACCATGACATTATCATACATAATGTCCTAAGAATTCCTATGTATCTCATCTCTTTATTTCTTCTCTCTCACACCGCTAGTCCTGAGTCGTCCTTTATCATTTTTGCTTGCCCAAGCTTCGCCTTTTCCAGAATACTGTAAAGTTGGAATCACATAATAAGCAGCCTTTTCTGACTGGCTTTTCACTTAGTAATATGCACTTAAGTATCTTCCATCTATCTCTGCATTTTGATGGTTGATTTACTCTATGGCTGAATAATATTCTATTATATGAATGTATATTGTCTGATAATCTCTTCACCTATTAAAGGGGTCTTGATGTTTCTGTTTGGGTAATTATAGATAGACTTGCTATAAGCATTTCATGAAGGGTTTGTTTGTAGACATAAATTTTAAACTTATTTTGGTAAACACCAAGGAGCACTATTGCTAGATGATGTGCTAAGACTGTTGAGTTTATAAGAAACTTCCAAGCTGTCATCCAAAATAGCTGTACTATTTTGCATTTTACTTGAAATGAATGGGAGTTTCCATATATATCCATACACATATACATATATCTGTATCCCTGTGGGTTCAGGAAGCAGCATTCTATATCCGGTTAGGAGTCCTGTGCCATCAACTAGGCTCTAGTTTGTTAATCCATTCACTAGGGTACTGGAAAATATGCAAATAAGTCAACACCTACTCTCCTTAATATTCTCTCAAATTCAGTTGGTCTCATCTGGCATTCTTCAGAAAGTTAAGTGTGAGCTGGAGGTCCCAGGGAGGAAGATGGAAAAATAGGAGCAATCAAGAATAATAAAGAGAATCCATCCTGGCTGGAGAGGTGGTCCAGTGGCTCAGAGCAAGTGCTGCTCTTATAGAAGACCAGAGTTTAGTTCCCAGCACCCATATTAACTTCTCAGAACCTCCTGTAACTCTAGCTCCATAGGATCTGATACACTCTTCTGTCCCTTCCTTCATCAGCATCTGCACTCATGCATGTGCACACACAAATACATATTTAAAATAAAAATAAGCCTTTTTATAAAGGAAAGGAGAAATGACTCAGGGTTAAGAGCACTGGCTGCTTTTGCAGAGGATCTGGGGTTCAATTCCCAACACCGCATGGTGGTTAACAACTGTCTGTAACTCCAGTTCCAGGGGCTATGACACCCTCTTCTGACCTCCATGGGCATTGCATGACATGGGTGCACTGACACACATGTAGGCAACTCACTCATACACATTAAGTAAAAATAATATATAAAATATTTTAAAGAACAAAAACAAAGGAAAGGAGAACCCATAAGACAAGACTGATGTTGACATGCCTGCCACTAGGGAAACTGGGTACATATCCCTGTGGAGTTATGTAAGCTACAACCCAGGATTCCTGGGACTTGATGCAATGAGAATATGGAAGTGATATAAGCAACGACTCCCATCACCCAGGGTCCAAAGGTCCAAAGACCCTGACCTGGGAACAGCAGACCCCTCTAACACAGCCACAGAGGAACTTGCAGGGGCGGGAGGCATGATAATCTCAGAAACTCCTTTTCTTTCTGACTTTTCCAACAGGCTGAGTGACCTGACTTCTCAGAGATCTAACGTGAGGTCTTTCATATGCAGTTGTCCTTCAGTACCTGGAGGCATTGGTTCTAAGACCCACTGCCGATATCAGACTCCAAAGATGCTCAAGCCCCTTATGCAAAATTGCATGGTTTTTGCATATAACCTACGCAAATCCACCCTTAAACTCTGAATCCTCCAGATTACATGTAATGCCTAATGCAGGGAAAATTCTGTGTAAATAGCTGTACTACTATATTATTTAGGACACAGTAACAAACAGGAAAAACTCTGTTTATGTTGTGTAGAGAGGCAACTTATGTTTTCCAGAATTCTCTTTTTTTTCAATCTACAGATGATTGTGTCCATGGATGTGGAACCTAAAGATACAAAGGGCCAATTGTACTTGTAATAATTCAGCAGCTCTCTCAAGAAAGCAAGAAAAGGCATCGAAATAGGAAAATCAACACTTCCCTTGGCCTTTCAAAATAGCAGAGCTGACTGAGCATCTCCAGTGTTGATCTCACAAAGCTGTTTAGCCTCCTTGAAACTCTAGCCCAAGATTACTAAGGTCAAAGTCATTTCCTGTGAATCTGTGCAGCTGTGATTTGCCCCAATGATGGCGTGAAGAGAAGCACAATCTTCTTCCCAGAAAGAAGTTCTATATAAGCTGGAAATACAAGGCAGTTCAATTACACTATAATTGACTCTAATTGGCCCTCCCACGGGCTGTTAAACTCTTTATCTGTAGCCCAGTAGCACATTAGGAAGCTTAACACCTTTATCTTGCCTTGTAGAACACAAGAGAAAGGACACCCCCACACATACCCCACACCTGGGGAGCTGAGCCAGGAAAAACAGGGCTCCAGAGGGCAAATAAAATGGTAGTGGTGTAGGAGCGGTGAGAGGGGATGAGTACTCAGAGACAAATGTAAAACTTCCCTCTGCCTGCCAACCACAAAGAGGAAAACCAGAGGTCTTCTTTCTCAATTTATTTTTATTAATTTCTTTGACAGTTCTGTGCTTGTGTATAGCATATTCTAGTCACACTCATCCTCCCCAACCTGTTTGTAGACTTCAAAAAACAGACTCACCTTCCAAGAAACATTTCCCTTTCTTAGCTTTACAGTATATATTGACTCCATCTAGTTGCCAGTCACAAGTGGAAATAGACAACAGAGCTGATAACACGGAGTCTAGCACAGAAGAGATACAGTAAGAAAACACCAGGACTCAACTGACCAGATGAGCTAAAGCAGTAAGGGGGTAAGAGAACTGGGCAGGAGAGCCCTGGGAAGCAGGAAAAGACCAAGTGCCAAAGATCTGAGATAGAGCAGACACAAGTATAAATGGTCAACATTAAATTTCACTTGAGCCCTGTGCTCCCGGAACACAGCCAATGTTAAGAATTCTCCCACACTCTGGATGACAAAAGAGTCTCCTGCAGAGAACCAACCGTCTTCCACACAGGACTTTCATAGACTCAAAGATGTCAAGGCTGGATGAGATCTTCCAATTCCTGCTTTACTCTGATAAATTTTTGGTTGAACTTTTTGTCTTCATTGACCTATTAGAAAAAGGGCTGTTCTGCACACCCCAAAGTTCTCTTCTTCCTTCAGTTCCCTGTACTGATCTTCCTGATCTAAAGCAGCACACAGCTTCTCCTCAATAGCCCTTCCAGGGAGCAGCCTGGCTTCAAGGTGAACATTCTCAGAGCTGTTCTTGGCTTATCATCACTCTTGTATCCTGGCCTCTCACCACAACTTGCCTGGTTCCCTCCTTTATGAAAGAAACATGCTTTGTGTCTAACTGTTGCACCCTCTCCATTGACAGCATCCCTTCCCCCAACCTTTATAATATCTCCTGCAGAAAAAGTCTCCCCTTACTAACTTCTGATATGATTTCGATTTGACATGACTGAACAGGAGCACTAGTAGTTCTCAATATTGAACTTAGTTTTTAATCTCAACTATATATCAGAATCTGCTGGAGGCTTTGTTAAAGAGCAGGACATGGCCCCTAATCCTTAGAGTTTTAGAAGCAATGTGTTGGGTGGGCCTTCGAATTTGCATTTCTGAGAAGTTTCTGGATGAGGTGAGTGGTAAACAGCAAGCACCTGACTATAAGAACCAGGGTAGAAGGCTGGGGAGATTGCTCATTGGTTAAAATACATGCCATGCAAGCCAGAGGCCTGGAGTTTGGATCCCCAGAACCCATGTAAATGCTGGGTGGGTTGGCAGTCCACCTTCATTCCAGCCTTGGATGGCTGAGACAGGGGTTTCCTGGAGCAAGCTGGCTTGCAAAACTGGCTGTATCAGGAAGTTCTAGTTGGGCTTAGAGATTCTGCCTCAAAGAATGATGTGGAAGGACAAAACAGGGACATTGTGAATGTTAACCTTGGGCCTCCACATACATGTACACACACATGAATACCATACACACAGGCAAATGATGGAAAGAAAAGAACCACTGAGAGCCTGACAGGAAAGGCACATGATGGAATCAATGAAGAATTAGGCAGAGGTCAGAACATGCTGGACCATAGATTTGGAGGTTCATATTCAGGGGAATCCTTGAGTAACCACTGAAGAATGAACACAGATGGGTAGGACTGCCTCTGTGAGGAATCCTTCTGTCTGAAGCTTGGAGCAGAAATGGGGATGGGGAGACTATAAACTATGAGCTCCATGATGAAGCTGCTGTGTAAGCCAAGTGAGACATGAGGATGGCCTGGTCTGGATTGGGAAGTGGGGTGCTAGTGACCAAAGGGAATCAGATACTTATACAGTGTTTTGCCCAAAGATGTAGTGGACTCAGGTCGCATCGGGAAGTGGGGTTATGGTCCCTGGGTCTTAAGCACTACACAGAGCAGGCTGCTGTAAAATTGAATTCTCAGAGTGTGTGTATGGGGTGTCCACAGAGGTGTTGGACATTCTATATGACTGAGTAATTGATTGGAACTTCACGACTGTGGATAATTAGAATGCTGTAGATATAAATTATCCTGGGTTGTTTTCAGTCCTTTCAATAGCCATTCATTGCCTACCCCTGTGAATGATCTAACATCATTTAGACTATCAGTTTCAACCTATGAGTAGTCTTAGCAGATCACTAGCTATCAATTCAGAGCTTCAAATGCCATCAGATAGCAAATGAGATCTATAAGACAGTTTTCTTCACTTTGCTGTGAACTGTCTACCTGTGGTCCTCACCAATAGATTTAGTAAAAGTCTTGCTTTATGAATTTCATTGTTCTATAACTAATAAAATCTTACGTAATGGCTTCCATGGTGGACTATGATGTTATAGTACTGACTCTTGCTTCTGAGCCATGATTACTAATATTTGGTTAAGAATAAACTATCTCCTATTCTCTTTGAGGTGAGAGCTGCAGCTTGTGTTAACATTATTAAGGGGAGAAGGCCGGGTCATAAGGCAGTTCAGAGGAAAGTGAAGGTTGATACCCTTGTAGTTTGTTCTGCTGGAGACACCAGAAGTAAAGGTGACACAGGCAACTAGATAAAATATTTGGCATTGAGTGTTTAGTGCAGGTCATAGAGAGGCTTAGGAATCATTAAGGAAAACCATAGGAACAAGTGATGGCTCCAGAAAAAACCCAGTCTCAGTAGATGAGAACTAACCTGAAGGTATCAGGAGACCAAGGAATAAGCAGATCCATCCAAGGTTACATAGTGTGCTTTACTGAGGACTTGCTGAAAGGATCATGTGCAGCAGCAAGACCAGCGAATCCCCCAATTTGGGTCAGAAGGAGAGACAGATACATTGGTCAGGACAAACGTGACTTTATTGAAGTCAGAACGTCCCTGGATCATCACAAACCATTTGTGAAGATGCTGAATGTATTTCTAGTACTCAACATCTGGGTCTAGTAGAGCACCATGCTAATGGTTGAGTTTGCTTACAGTGTGTTTGGAAACTGCAGAAAAGCAGACCAGGCATACTGAGGAGCAGTCTTAATGGTTACAGCTCAAGAAGGCTGCAATTGTTCCAAACTGAACCCACACTGTGATGCTTCACCAAAGAGAAGATGCAGATTAAGGAGAAGAAATCAGCAGAGGGTAAAGCACAAGGGTAGAGAATTAATACTCCCGCTGCTGGGGTTAGCTCTTTCCTCAGCAGATCCGTGGGGGTCATGCATCTAGTCCCCTCATTACACAAAACTCCTCTTCTGCTGTCCACCATGTGCAAACTTGGCTTTTCATTAAGTACTGTGTTTTCTTGGAGAAAATGTTTGATCAAATCAACATATTAATTTGTTGATGTTTACTTTTATGGTATAGATAGTGAATGATCAACACCAGAACTCTCTTCCTCCCTCATCTTTCTCCCTCATCCCCCTTCATCTTTCTTTTCCTCCTACCTTTAAACTCTCTTCCTCTAGTATAATTCAACAGATTGAGATGTCAGACATAATGCATAGACCCAAAAGCAAACACTCTGTTAAGTGGCCCAAGCCAGGCATTCAAATGAGGAACTCATGCTTTGAAACAGTCATCAAGATCTACCATATTGATTTCTTTAAAGGAAGTTATGTGGAACACTGTACCACATGCTCATGCATGTTCTTATAAAGACTATTGCATGTTAGCTGCAAGATAGTGGGTTTTTTTGCCCATTTCTTTGGTGAATTTTCTGTGAATTCTACATTTATACGATATTTTATGATATTGTTTCATTTTAGAAGTAAAGACAAGAAAATGACAAGAAAAATAATAGCCTGTACATGCTCAGTACAGACTCATAGACTTAATTTAAATGAGTTTTGGTTAGCTTTGGTTGAATCTATAGAAGCAGAACCTGCAGACAGGGAGGGCAAACCTTGTGTGAACCTTTATAAGCAGAAACCTGACTAATGGGAAAATTTGAAATACTATTCTCTTGATTTACTATTCTCAGACTTTAAGTTTGAGTCTTCAAATTCTGTGGAATGTTGAATGTGCCCCTCCGTGTCCTGAGGCGATAAGAAATTGGCCCCAACTCAGGTCTTAGCTTACCTAAGCCCTGTGCTGTCCAGTATGGAAGTCATGAACCCCACATGGTTCCCAAGCACTTGAAATACAGTCAGTTGAAAACTAATCATGCTGTGTCAAATTCACAATGAACTTGGAAGGCTTTAAAATAGCTATGTCAATTACAGGTGGGGTGATGATGTTTGTGATGGATGGGGTGGAATAAAATGTTACTAAAAGATTTTCACCACATATTGGTTTGCTATGGCTGCTGCTAAAAGTGCCTCACTCTCTGGGTTGCTTAAATAGCAGAGACACAGTGTCTCAGTTCTGCCAGAAAGGAGTCTGGCCTCAAGCGGTCAGCAGGTTGCCCCCTCCTGAGGACTGTGAAAGCTCTCTTGGCTTGCTTGTCTCCTTGTATCTCTTCACAGGGTCTTCCCTGTATGCATGCCTGTCTTTGTCTAAATTTCTGTTTTGTAGGAACATCAATCCCAAATTAACTGACCCTAATAAACTCATTTTAACATGATAACTTGTATAAGGACAGCTCTCCCCAAAGTCTACATATGGTGTAAGGTCATATTATGAGATACCAGGAGTTATACCTCTACATAGCATTTTGGGGAATCACAGTCCAATCCATAACACACTGTTTAATTTGTCCTTTTTGGTAAATGAGTACTGGAAGTATAAAATTATGGATGAAATATGTAATATTTTATATTTATGTATGTAATATGTAATAAAGACATACACAAAAATTTTCTATTGGCAGTAATGCTTTAGAAATACTTCTCTCTCCAGGGACTGGTGAACAGGGACCAGCGGTACTATGGGAGAAAGGCAGATGTGAACTCCTGGAATGAATTATCCTGAAAATAGGCCAGCTTACTGAATGCTTGATCCTGATTTCCATACTTTTGTGAAAAGTCTACACCTCAGTTCACTGGATTACACGTGAGGAGAACTTTCTTTTATCAAATATTTTTTCTCTTGTTTGGGTTGGCTACAGGGAGAGTGAAGCTCACTTTATTCATTAAGTCATGTATTTATTCACCTATACATACTTATTTATTCATATTATATTTCACTATTTTGGAAGCCTCCATGCTAAGCCTGTAGAATGCCTTAAAGATCTGCTTAAATCGGTAGAGTTTGGAAATGGGAGCTGAGAAGGTAGGTTTTAAATAAGAAGGTAGGCAACATTCTGAGCTAATGAGAAAAGGTAGGAAACAGGTCAAGGAAGATAGAGATGTGCGAAGTCAGAATAAGAGAGTGGCGCTGAGATTCAGGGTTATCCAAGTTTACAATTCCAGATTTCTTAGACATATGGAAAGGTTTGACTTTTTAAAGAAAGTTTTTGCTCCAAAGTTACATATGAACTCTTCTAACTATATACCATACCATTACATCATTTCTGTCAGCACTTCCTGGCACCTTGTTAGTATTCAAAGCCTGTGGGAATTTCTGATCTCCCCAACTGAAGTAGTAGCTGGAAGGAAGCCACTACCGATTCCTGGTCTTTTTATTGTAAGTAGAAAAATTATTCAAATTCAGCGAAGGCATGGAAGATAAGCATGAAAGATTCTTGAAAAATATAGGCATTTTGTTTATTCTTTCTTTGAATTAGATCTGGGCTGTCTCCAATGTCAAATGCATGTTCGTGCATGGGCCCTCTCCTTAGATGTACTGAACAGGGAAGGGGACTTTTAACAGGGTTCTACTGCATTATTTGCATCTTGGAGGGAGCCTGTAGTGACCTGGTTACTCAGATTTCCACTCACTTTCAGAACTCCTAATAACCCCATGCAGTTCAGGAAGCATTGGTAGGCAGCACAGGGAGCAGTCGGCTTCCTAATCTCCCTGGATTGACCTCCCTACTTTTCTCCTCATCAAGATGGCAAAGCACATTCCCTTTTCCGAGAAGAGACACAAAACAATTTCAAGTCAGCAGCAGTGCCCAGGGGAGATAAGGCTGCACTGCATTAACCTTCCCACCCCATGTGTTCCTGGTGGCAAGAGGAGGGAGAACAACGTTCAAATTAATTTGAGTTCTTACTGACATACTTAGGACAGTTCACAGATTTTGATCTGATTCTTTCCTCTAAGGACCTGAGATTTCTTGCAAGGCTTTCTCTGGGACAAAGGGAAAAGTCAGCCACATAGCTAATTTCTATTGAAGATTTAAGAGATAAACATTTCTTTTTAAAATACATTTTTGAATTTTTGTGATTTTCATACAATATAATTTGATAGTATGTAGAGTCCACCCCATCCACACCTCTCCTTATTGCCCCCTGCCCAATTAATGTACATGTATAATGTACACACACATATATGTATACACACACACACATACACACACACACACATACATATAAGGCCTATAGAGTCTAATTTGTGTCTCCAAATGTCCTCATTGTGGATCCAGCCACTGAAGCCTGGTTAACCTGCCAGGAATCCCATGTTCGCTCCTTCCAGGATCCATCTGTTGTTTCCTTAGGTGGGGTCAAAGCATCTTACTCACTTCCTCATGTCTATGCTGGGATCTTTTCTGGTTTGAGCTTCCATGGGGCTTGTGCATGCTGTCACCATTTCTGTGAGTTCATATGAGTAACTGACTATCTGTCTGAAAGACTCTGTTTCCTTGTGGTCATCCACCACCACTGGTTCTTACAATTGTTTTGCCTCCAATTCTGCAATAGTCTTTGAGCCTTGAGGGAGGGCAGAAATTTGATGTAAGTGTCCTTTTCAGGGATAACTGCTCTGCAGCCTCTTCTTGTTTTCTGCACTTAGGCCGGTTGTAGGTTTCTGTGTTAACCACCATCTGCTGCATAAGGAAACTTCTCTGGTGAGAGCTGAGAGATACATTAATCTATGGGCATAACAATGATTCATTAAGGGTCAGTTTACCTAAGTGTGATATCAGTGTTAGACATGGGCTCCATCCTAGGAAATGGGCCTTAAAACCAATTAAACAATGGTTTAATTGATAGCCAAATTCTTTCCTACATGCTTGTACAGAGGTACTTTAAAGACAAGCATGAAATCTGGTGTGTGTTGGGGGCGGATTAGGGCAGGACGCATATAGGGGAGTGGGGTTTAAATATGATTAAGGTGTATTGTATATGAAATGCAGAAAAATTCAGAAAACAATTGAAAAAGAAAAAATTGCATGGCAAGTCTTAAGTAAATCATGGAAGACCATGGTATAAGTAGCTGCTCAAAGACAAACACCATAGTAGTATTCAGCAAAAATGAGCTAGGGATGAATCCACTGGACAATCATATATATAACAATATCGTAGCCTTTGTTAGTGAGTTGATATGAGAAAAAGGTCATGGCATTTTCCAAGCCAAAGTAGAAAACAAAGGTACCATGTTTGTCTTTATATTGTCTTAATGTAATTGACTTAGTGAGAAGCCATCATTCTCTCCACTTTGTATCTGTGCTTAGCATTTTTTTCCAGTACCACAGATTGAACCCAGAGACTTATGCGTGCCAAGCGAGCACTTTACTGTTGAGCTATACCCATAACCCGTTTACATTTTATTTTGAGGAAAGGTATCACTAAGCTGCCTAGGTTGCACTTGATCTTGTTCTGTAGCCCTTGGAAGTCACAAACCTTCAATCCTTCTGCTATGGTCTCTGAAAGCTGGGATGTCAGAGGGGTGGGTGGATTGCAATATAGGAGTCCTGTCCAAGGACCCACACTCTGTAAACTCTTATTCTCCATGTTTTGGCCATTTGTGATGTTTTGTGTTCCTGACCCTCTGTTGCATGAGGGATCTTCATTGATGAAACTTGAAAGATGCATTAGTATTTTCTTTACCCCTTGTTCTATGTTCCATGAGCCTTAGGTGTAGAAGTTGAATTGTAGATGTGCCACTTAGGCTTGAGCAAGTCACAGACATTTCTGTGTGTGACCAGTTGTGGAACTCTGTAATAATCTCTGTCAGTTGAAAAAGAAGCTTCTTTGATTGGTGGTGACTGGGATACTTGTTTACAAATTTAAAGATTCATATTTTGCACATAGTAAGAAATTACATTTGTCTAGGGATATGACAGCTTTGGGGTTTCTTTAAGATCTATGACCTCTCAAGCTATGTGTATTTGGCTAGGTTTACAATACCACACATGAGTTTCCTCCCATTGAGTGGGCTTTAAGTTCAATTAGGTAGCTGTTGATCACCCCCAAATAAAAATGCCACTACTGCACCAATGTCTTTTGCTGTGCTGGTCATTGTAGGGTTTCATTTTTAAATGACTCCATTTTCAGTATTTTTAAGCTGAATTCTTTTTAATTCTTGCTTGCAATTGTGTGTGGTAGCTTAATGCTAAGTTAACTTATTTTAACCAAATTGAATTTCTTTCATTATAGCTCTGTGTTCACATCCATTACTCTGTACATCATGAGCCTCTTTCTTACTGAAGCTCTGGATTGTATTGTGAGGCTTCCAGGGAAGCTCAGGAGGAACTGGCTCCATCAGATTGGCCCTTAGGCAAATGGGCCTCGGCTGTATAACAAAGGTAAATAAGGGGCTGGAGAGATGGCTCAGTGGTTAAGAGCACTGGCTGCTCTGACAGAAGACCCAGTTTTGGTTCCCAGAACACACAAAATGGCCAACAACTATCCATAACGTAACTCCAGTCAAGAAGATCCAACACCTTTCTCTGACCTCTCTGGGCGTTGCACACATGTGGTGCACTTACATAGTGCTCTTACATGCATGCACTTACATATATACATACATGTAAATCACTCATAAACATAAAATACAAATAACTAAATAAATGAAAAGCAAATTAAGAAATAATGTAAAGAAAGGTAGCTGAGCAAGCCAGTTAAGCAGTGTTCCTCCGTGGTCTCTGCTTCAGTTCCTGCCTCCAGGTTCCTGCTTTGTCTTCCCTTGATGATGGACTGTAACCTGTAAGTCAAATAAACCCTTTCTCTCCAAGTTGGTTTTGGTCAGTGTTTTATCACAACAACAAAAAGCAAGCAGGGCACAAGGTAAGGCAAACTGTGTTCTCTGCGGGAACTTTTATGGAAAATCCCCTATTTATTATCTTATGTCAATGCATAATTTGGGGCACACATGATTAAAATCGGATTCATCATGGGAAAGGACATGCATAGTAGAGAAAGGCTAACAAAACCCAAACCTACCAATGGAAACAGAGAACCACTCATGCCTAGAACCTAACCAATCAACACCTCCTCCTTTTTGACCCTATAATACAAAGTCCAAGTAATAGCCACTGCTTTTGAGTTCTCTGACTCAAGGAGCATGCTGCTGTACCCGACCTGAAAGGGAAGGTAAATAAGTAACTGGCTTTATTTTTGCCCTTTTAGATTAATGCTACATCTTGCCAGTGGGTAAAGATAAATCCTACCATTGCAGAAATAATGCTGCCTCTGACCATTCTATCTTATGCCAGCATCTGACATTCCTTAAAACTTGGCACAGAGGATGGGAATATGGGAAAGTTCTTCCCCATGCCCCAAGTTCTGTGAGCAACCAGGCAGGGGTCTATCCCCTGGGCTTTGGGGTGGCACAAGACCAACTTCTTTTTTCTTAGAAAAAATAGGTCAGGCTCTCCAAGCTCTCTGGCAGCTACATTTCAACTGAATCCTACACAGGATCAAGTTTCTATGCTTTGTGTCATATTAACTGTTTTGCTCAAAAATGGTAAAAAAAAAAAAAAAAGCCTTTCTTTTGTCTTTAAGAGAAAGGACATTTGTGAAACTTGGGGGGCTAAACATTTTCACTGAAAGCTTCTTAATTTTAGATGGGCCTGTCTTTTCCCAAAAGAATGAAATCTTGTAATTCGTAATAACATGGATGGATCAGGAAGTCATTATGTTAAGTAAACAAACAAGACTAAAAGGAAATACTAAAGATGAATGTGTTGCACATGTCTATAACCATGGCACTCAGAAGGCTGAGGTAGGAAGCTTATGAGTTCTTGGCCAGCCTGGGCTACATAGAGAGACCTATATCAAAACGAACACACACAAAAATAAAGATAGATAGGGCATGTACTAATTTTTTGTGGAAATTAAATTCTCTTTCGTAGAAATTAAATTCTTACTTTTTTTAAAATTTAAAAGTCAGTGTTGGGGCTGGAGAGATGACTGAGCAGTTAAGACTCTGAGCAGCTGCTCTCCCAGAGGACCCAGGTTAGGTGTGGCTGCTACTAACTCTCTGTAACTGCAGTGCCAAGGAATCCAACATCCTCTTCTGGCCTCTGCAGGTATTGACTGACATGAGCACACTTACACCTATGGAGGCAGAATACTCATGCACATTAAATGAAAATAAATAAATAAAACTATTTTGAAAGGACACTCTCCTAGAAGGCTGGGGTGGAACATCAATCCCTTGAGACTGGGAAGCACCATAAGGAGGGAAATTGTAAAGGAGTAAAGGATACCAGCAACCCTAAGGTAGGAGAACTGAATTCTGGCTTTGGATAGCACACTACAGTAACTATTGGTTACAGCAATCAGTGATACATTTCAAAATAATTAGAAGAGTGAAAAATCACCAGAACATACATATGGTTAATGTTCAAGGGTTTGAAATGCTTGTTATCCTGAAAAATCACTACGTATTAGACATATGTTGCGATATTGTACAGTACCCAAAAATGATGGGCAAGCACTAGATCTCAATAACCTAAAAGCAACAGCAAATACCCCACCAAAGTTGTCTTGTTTGAAGCTGCTTGAGGCAAGAAAACAAACATAACCCCTCATTGCTTCTCAAGCTTTTAGCACGAGTTGACTGGAATCTTTTTATATTGAAGGATTAGATTGAATAATTGTGAGGTAGACCTGAGGATCTGTATTTCTCACAAGTTCTCAGGTAACAGGATGAGGCGGATGCAGCAAAATGTTTGGAACAACCGGGCCTTAGAACACTGCAGAACAGATCAAAAAAAAAAAAAAAAAAAAAAAAAAAAAAAAAATCAATTGTCTGAGTTCCTCTGTAAGCAATGAGAGAACCTGATTCTAAGGGCGTATTGTATATCAGGGACAGGCCAGAATGCCTCACTCCACACAGATCAATTTTCTTTCTCCCTTGCCTCTGTATTACCCCATTCCTTCAGGTTCATTTTAGACAATGAAAGAATGATTTAGTTAAAAAAATCTAAGGGCAGGGCGTGGTGGCACACGCCTTTAATCCCAGCACTCAGGAGGCAGAGGCAGGTGGATCTCTGTGAGTTCGAGGCCAGCCTGGTCTACGTAGTGAGTTCCAGGACAGCTGGGGCTACAGGGAGACCCTGTCTCAAAAAGACCAAAAAAAAACAAAAAAACAAAAAAACAAAACTAAAACTACGTTTCATGCATGCTATTTTTATTTTTCTTCTGCTAAAAGATATTTTTAAGTCACCCAAATCTTTAATTTTAAATTTTACTAGTTCCAAGAAATTCCAGAAAGTAAAAATACATACAAAAAACTTTTTGATTAAAATAGCATGCGTTACAGCCTTTTATAGACCCTGTAAACACATTTAAGTACTCAGAACATGAAGCAAACCAAAATAAGCAAAAGGATCACATCACTCCCCAAAGTAGAGTGCTGACAGACCTAGATCCAGAGTTTGGAAGCAATGTTTTTTTCTTTATAAAGTCACTGAGGTTGGATTGTTCAGACTTTGCATCATGAAAGAGTAGGTAGGAAAAAAGAGAAAGAAGACCTTTGAACACTTTTACTGTGACAAATGCATTTGGCATCTAGTGGTCTCAGAAAAGTTGGCAACCTTTTCATTGCTAGTGAAAGTCATGCCAGTCAATTTGTATAGAAGACACCATTTGGCAAAGTCTTAGTAGATAAGTACACTTGCTAGTTGGCCTGGGAACTATATACAATATTTAGCTCACAATGACATGAGAAAGGATTTCCATCACCAAAATGTCCAGACTGATGAGGTTAGAACATCTACAAACTCTGTGCAGTAAATCCAGGTAACTACTCTCCTTGATCAAGGCTACACAAAAAATTCAAACACAAATTCTCTTAAAATACACATAGACCTAAGGAAAGAGGATTTTATTCTTGACAGTCATAGGATAAGAATAGTGGAAGAAGAGAGACTCTTAGCCTCCTGTGCTATGCTGGGCAATTGGCTCAGAAGAGTTTCCCCAACCCTCTCCCTGTTCATCTTACTTCTGAGAGTCCTTCAAACTTTAGTTCATGTATAACATGCTCAAAGAATCCTTTCTTATGTCCCAGATTAAATTAACCCTAAAGTGCTGAACTCTGAGAGTTCCACACCATCAGGGCACCTTGTAATTTGTCAGTATATAATTATTTGTGTAATTATTTTGTTTAGTGTCTTTAGTTAACAAAGGTGCTATTGAGGATGAACAGCTGCTCAGTATATAATCATTGAGTGAATGACTAAATAGTTATTGATAAAGGTGTGTCTTAACCTGTATCAAACAGAAACAAAAGGCCCTGCAAAAAAAAAGATGAAGATAAAAACAGAGTCTTAGTGTAAGGCACAAAACAGTAAGCTGAAATAAAGGTGACCAGAGTGGCAGGGAAGGATTTGAAAAACATGAGCACTGGACAATTCAACTGTAGTCTTCAGAGAGACAAGATAAACAAAAACCCCAAGCTCATGGAACATCTAATTTGTGGTGACCAGAACCTAAAGGACAGAACTGAGTGACTTTTCAGAATTTAACAGCCAAAGATAAAGAAATGAAAATAATGTGGTGGGAAATTATACGTAGTCAGACAATAAAAATCCCATGGAGATTTATAGACACATCCGGTGAGGTTTACAAAATCTGGGAAGAGTTGAGGGAAAGAGTTAGGGCTGAATATAATCAAAATACATTGTATGAAATTCTCACAGAATTAATACAAGTATTTATATAAAATAGGAAAATCAGAATCAAAAGCAAAAGGATCTAAGCTGGTTTCTTTTTGTTTTTTAAGAGCTCTAACCAATTTACAAACATGCTGGTGAAAAGCTCACACATCCTTACAGCAGCAACCAAACACAAGAGGAAGAAACACCAACAGGCCGACTGCTGGTTACACTTATGAACTTGGAGAACACAAAAATAATATAACAATAACATGGTAAGAAAAAATTACTACAAAAGAAAACTATGTAAGTAATATCCGATCTGATAAGGGAGCAGGCGTTAGAAAACACTGGAGAATACCATACACCAGTGGCAATTTTACACAACCAATTCACTATTCCTTGGAAGAGAGAAAAATAATGTCTTCTGTCTACAAGTCTTCTACAAGTCTCTAGAAATTATGTCAGTCCTCTACCCTATCTGACTAATGCTAACGACAAGCTACCAGAAGTTTGTCTTCCTGCTGAATGAAAGATGATTCAAATTAAAATGTCCTATTTTATTGTTAAAACATACATTAATAATGTAAATTTAAGTCATAAAGTGCAATTCATAAAGTAGCAACTCATCAAATATATAAATTAAAAACTATAAAATGAAGTGGGAAAATCATAACCAAGAAAGAATATTTGAACAGGATTTGTCAACATTTGGTAGATAAAGAACATGAGTGGTAAACAAATACATAAAAAATTTAATATAGAATAACATTCGGAGTGTTTAGAGAAGTACTAAAATGTATATAAACAAAAAATATGCTTTTCCCATGTTTCCTTAAAACAATTATATAAATTGATCATATGTTAAACAAATTTAGTAAAAGTTTAGAAATTCTGATTAACAAAAATTAGATTTGTCAAATTTTATAGCAGAAGTGTTTAAAGACTTGAAATTGCTAGAAAACTTTTTAAATTTTTTAAAAAGTATTTTATTTATTATTTTTATTTTATGTGTATAAGTATATTGCCTGCATATATGTAAGTACACCCGTGTGATGAACTGCCTGCGCAGGTCAGAGAGGTCATAGGATTCCCTGGAACTAGAGTTAGAGACAGTTCATACTGCCAGGTGGGTTCTGGAAACCAAACCCATGTCCTCTGCAGGAGCAGTCAGTACTTTTAACCACTGAGCCATCTCTCCAGTCCTGCTAGAAAACTCTGAAAAATTAAGAACAAAACAAAACTATTGGAAAACATGAATTTTGTCATAACTCAATTGAGATCTACATAGAAGAAAATGAGTTTTGACCTTAAAACATGTGAGCAGTCTGAAATTTACTTTAAGATACCTGTGTAAATATAAAATGAATGCATTTACATTCTCTTTCATTTTAATCTAGACCATTGAAATGTGGGTTGTCCTGAGTAGCAGTCCACCAGGCAGGTGATTTGTTAGGATTTCATCAAAGACTGCACTGTGGGAGTCATTACTGTAAGTGCCTCAGCCATGCGACTCTCACAACACTGCCCAAAACGTGCTTAATTAGCATAATCTATGTCACAAATTAATATTCTTTAGTGAGGCTAGTAATTTTCTTAATGATCACAATGGATGTAGGGAAGTGGATTTTCATTGGTGACATTAATGATGCTCAAGGTTTTTATATGGACCACAAATCTGCAGAAGCATCCATTGCTTTGCATGCATGGGCTGCAGAACTCAGAGGATTCTACATTCTTAGGCATAGTATCCTGGGTTTAATTCATAAATAATTCAGCATTTAACAGATAATGAAAAAGATTGCTGGTTGCCTAAGTCCATTACAAGATTAGTTGCAAGCTGATGCCTTTGTTTGGGGGTTAATATTTCACTTAAGATACTTTAAACTCATCTAAAAGCAGGGTGTATATCCAAAAGAAATAAAACTATAAGATATATCTGCACTCCCATAATCATCATCCTGTTATTTTAATAGCCAAACTATGGAATGGACCTGTTTGTGCATCAGCACATAATGGATAAAAGCAATGCAGCATATATAAAATGGAATGTTATTCCGTCTTTTACAAGGACACCTCTTCATTGATGATTACCTGGGTAGATTCAGAAAGTGAAATATAAAAAACTGAAATAAGCTAGACACAGGAAGACAAATCTCATTTAATGTCACTTTTATGTGGAGTTAAAAAAAATAAATTCATAGAAACAGATTTGAAGGGTAGTCACCAGAAGTCTAAGGGAGGAGTACACAAGATATTGGTTGAAAAACACAAACTGGTTTAGCTTGGTTATACAATCATTTCACAGTATTTATACATAGAGCAAAGCATTGCTTATCCATCTTGAACATGTATATTTTGGTTTTCTCATCTTTTAAAAAATATTATTTTTATTTTATGCAGCATATGAGTGTTTTGCCTACATATGTGTAAATGCACCATGTCATACATACAATGCCCAAGAAAGTCAGAAGAAGGTGTTAGATTTCCCTGGAACTGGAGTTACAGACAGTTAGCCGCTATGTGGGTGCTGGGAATCAAACCCAGGTCCTCTGCAGGAGCAGCCAGTGTCTTAACCACTGAGCCATCTCCCCAGCCTCTTTCCCATCTTTTTGGGGACTTATATAATCTTTGGGTCTTATATAATCCTTGCTTCAAACTCACTACCTCACTGAAGTTGGCCTTAAACTCATGATCCTCCTGCCTCAACTCCTAAGTGTTTAATTAGAGAAATACTCCACTGTGCATGGTTGATGCAGTACTGGGATTAAAACGCAGACAGCCTGTGAGTGCTCAGACGTGTTTACTAGTAAATGTCTGTAGGTGAGACTGACTTAGAGCTGGGATTTGGCTTCACTGTAGTTTTTCAGGTGGTCTCTGATGTGTGTGTATGTGAGTGTGTATGTGTGTGTGTGTGTGTGTGTGTGTGAGAGAGAGAGAACTCAATTTCTTCATTATGTGAGATGACTGAGCCTTCCTCAAAAGAATATACCAGTTGAACATAACTTGATCAATTTAAGTCAATTATCAATAATACATAGTATTGCTTATAATAAACCAAATTTATAGACCATTTGATCTGTGATGGAGATTGCAAAGTTTTACAAACAACATCATTTTCACTTCACTGATATAAGATGAAATACTGTCAACAATGACTAGTATATTATAAGCTATTAAGACTTGAAATGTAGGGCTCAGTGGTTAAGAGCACTGACTGCTCTTGCAGAGGACCTTGGTTTGGTTCCTAGCACCCACATGGCAGCTAATAATCATCTTTAACTCCAGTTCTGGGGGAATCTGACACCATCTTCTGTCTTCCATTGGCACTATATAACATGGGTGCACTTACACACATGCATGCAATATGTACATACACATAAAAATAAATATTTTTAAAAGATGAGATGTGGCTATTGTAACTAAGGAAATCATTTTCATATTTTATTGTATTTAAATTAAACTTAGTCAGTGGCTACCATTTTGAACATCACAGATTGGGGAAATTGCCATTATTACAGAAAGCTGTGAGCTTGACATCACAATTAAGAAGGTGATAACATGATTCTCCTTATACATAGCTTCTCTAATTGAATTCATGGTCTTAGTTAAGAGGAACCCCAAGTTCCCCTTGTTATGAAACTATATGTTCTCTTCTCATTCTGGATAGATGTAGAGAACATGAATGCACTAGCTGTCTAGAGAGATCAGAGAGATATATAGACCTGTGTTATCCCATTTGTGATCATCTGGTACTCTAGAAGACCCACTAGCTGACTTCAGGAGAATGAATGATCCCCAAGATCAGTAGAATCATCCCTTGATCTGTAGATTCTCAAGAGATGATGAATAGCAACTTTAAGAAAAACATTAAGTCTTATACATGCTTATTACCTTTTTCCAGAGGATCAGTTATAATCAGGCTCAAGTACTGGTACAATTGGACAGAACTAAATGTCTAGGGAAGATTTTGTAGGTGAAGGATTGCGTGCCTGTTGTGTGACATTATTCATGGGGAGACTTGAACAAATGTCTACTCACCCTAGATAGGGAACCAATAACAGACCAAAGCAAGGATATCACCGAAGTCTGACTTGTGAAATGAGTTTTTATTGGAGTTACTTACAGGAATATGAGAGGTTTCTTACAGGGGCAGAAATGACTCAAAGACAGCTAGCTGCATTACCGCTGTCCAGGTAGTTCAGTAGGCCTGAGCCTCTTCCAGGCAGCTCAGCTTGTCAAGAGTATCTCTCTGTAGCAGGCCTTACAGCTTGTATATACTTGAGGAAGGGGGTGCCTAGTGAATCTCATCAATTTCAGGGATTTCCTGAAAGTATTGAACTGTTTACTTCCTGAGATTAATCAGCTTCCCTACACCATGAGATATTTACCTCTCCTTATAACATCTTATTGTTTATCTCCATTTAGACATCCTGTTGCTTACAGGACCTCCTTCCAAGATGGAAGGTTTTATCAGAGAGGAAATTGCTATACAACAGTGCCCACTACTCTGGCTCCTTGGGTAGTTATGTTGGCCCACCCCAAGGTAATTTCTTCTTCTTCTTAACCATTCAGAGGAATGGCTGAGTAGTTTCTGGTCCTTCCATGACTTTGTGTGTAAAACATACAATTGGGTATTACAGGCATGGAAATTATATCTAAAAAAGACAAATTTTCAGGTCTCATCCATTCTTCTCTTTTCCCCCATGAGCTTACTCTACCTCTTGTTACCGTCATTAAACACCATCCTTGTCCACGTGACTGATTGGAGAGAAGTTTTCAGATTCATTTTGTTGTACACATACATTAAAATGTCCAGTGGCATTTGTTAGATTCTGAATAGGAGAAAAGTGACAATATATTTTGACCCTAGAACCAGCAACAGCTGAGCTACTCTTTTATTATGTCAGTGTCATAGCAACAGTATTGTTCTTTGCTTTTCTACTGGACACTGATTTTTTGTGTGCATCGTCAAACCAGAGGTAAAAGAGGAATAAGAGGATGTCAGCCCTCTTAGTTGCCAATAAATTAAACAGATTATATTAATTTAAACTCACTTCCCAGTGGTTTTCCTTATTCTGAACACCCTAACTCTCTAGTAAATGTTCAACAGTAAAAATTTAGATGTTATGATTAAACTGGTATACTGAACTGTCATAAACAGAGGTGTGGGAAAGAGAAGGTGTAAATAAATAATGTATTCTTAGAAAGCACAAGCTTAGGAAATCTGAGTCTGCTTGAGAAAATTATTAATATGAACAAAATCACTTTAAAATATTGGTGTTATGACAGAAAGATGAGCAAAGGCACAGAAGTAGAAGAAATATCCTCTTAAATGGAAAATTGATATAGAGTTTAGACCTTTAAATAGAATCTGGCTGACTACAATAAAAGTAAAGGCAAGAACAAATCAATTGAAATCCCATATAAAATGTTGGGGATCCAAAGGGTATAATATATCAAACATTAGTGGAGAGAATGAAAGAGTTTGGACTTTTCTATTTTTCACTCAACTGTAAGAATATAAACTTGGAGAAAGTTATTAAGAGGTAATACTCTGCCTCAGAGCTGACAAGTTATTAGAATACTGCATGTCCATTGGTACAGTACACCCAAGGAGGCTCGGCCCGGGAGACATTGAATTAGAAGTGGATTTCCGACTAGCAAAGTAGTCCACATTGTGCAGAAGCAATCATTCTTTTCCCCCAAAGTTTCCTCCAGTAAGTGATAAATGCAGGCAGTCTATGTGAAATATGAATCACACAGTTCCTCTATACTCTTTCCCCAATTCCCCAAAGTTTGCTTTCTCGTCAGATTCATTCTACATTAGCTCACTTACACCAACATTTTGTTTTACCTCAAACAGTCCCATATTCTAAAGATTAACTACTCAAGACAATTATAAAGAAAAGTAGTTGAATCTTTGCACAGATTTGCAAGCATTTTTTACCTTGTTTTTAACATGCATGCAGTATACAAGTACTGACTCAATAGAAGTGAATACTCTCCCCAACAGCATCTCAATAATATGCCTATAACAACATAGTATGTATCAGTCATCTACTGCTGTATGATAAATCATCCTCAGTTAGTGACTGTCGTCAAGTCAGATAGTAGCTGGGACTATCAATATTTAGAAGCCTTTCACATTCACATATCTGATGCCATGGCGCAGAGATCTAAAGAACCATTGTACTTGAATGTCTGGGACTCTGCAAACTCTAATTTCTATCTCTATGTTGTCCTTCCATAAGTATGACTATTCCTTACTACAGCTGAAATTCTTAACCTGCCAGCTCAGAGTCCCCAGTACAAGTTCCAAAAGAGAAGAACCAGGGATGAATGCTGTCACTACTCACATGGCATGGAGAAGTCACGGAGAGTTACCTTTATCATACTTAATTGACTGTGGCAACTAAAAAGAATGGGCTCTCTGTGTTCAAGGGAAAGGGAACTAATATCAAAACACTTCATGGTCATAACATCCTCATAGTATAAAAAGTTGGAAAATGCAATCTGTCCTGACTTCTGTTTTAATAGCCCATAGGGCCTTTTAATTTTCTCTGTCTGATTAAACATAATGCTGAACTTAAATGAAGTCAAATATCACAGTTTATTAAAGCTAGAAGTCAATGTTAGTGTGAGACATATCAAAATCAAGATCTAGAATTATCCCTTGACAGACTTGGGTTGTTAAATTGAAAATAAAAAGTTGAAGGGACCATGTCTGGGACCTTGAAAATAATTCTCTGCATGCACAATGAAGAACTCCAGGCTTAGCAGGCGTTCACATGGAAAAGATCTAGAAATTAGACTTGTTCCTGGGCATGGCACATATAAAAAGTGGACAGGGTTGTTTAACAGACAAGAAGCCAATCTGCATTTAGTATGTATTTCTGGTATAAAGTGTTCAACTGTTAAAAGTAAAAGCCTAGTATCCCATTCATTCATTTAACATTCATCCACTCATTCAACATTTATTAAGTTCCTACTATCTGTGAGGAACTGTGCTAGCTAGGTGCTGGCAATATAGTGATAAGCAACCCATACAGGAAACCCAGCCCTCATAAAAATACATTCTGATGCAAAGGGTAAATAATAATAATAATAATAATAATAATAATAATAAACCAGAGGAGAATGCTATAGAAAGCCCAGCATAATATACAATAAATGTGGCTGTGAGGGTAATGGCCCTTTCTTAATCATCCTGCAATTCTGAAGGAAATACTGCTTATCTTTATTAATTTCAGCAGAATTTTATTTACTAATGAGGGGTGGGGAGTGGCAGGTGACAGAGAGGGGAAACGTTCCAGGAAATGACATCTAGATCCTAAACAACCAGGAAGAGTGAACAGTTTATCAGGGGGCGAGACACCGAATCTGAGGCAAAAGTTCAAAGTAGTGATGCCTGGCAGCCAGGAGTCCTTGGTGCTCCAGCAAAGACAGCAGGACTGAAGGCAGGAAGGCGCCCTCAAAGATGGCTTGTCTAAGGCTTTACAGGGCACTTTCAAATGCTAGGTCTTTAATGTAAGAGCAAAGGTATCAGAAATTTTAAGCAGAGATGTGACATGATTTGACTGAGAATTTAACCAAGTCATCAAGAGTGGCAGCTGTACTGAAAAGACACAGGAAAACTAACTTTGAGGCTCTTCCAATAATCCCTATAAGAAGTAACAATGTTCTAAATCAAGGTGGTAATCATGAAAGAGATATGTATGATTTTATGCATATTATGAACAAAGAGCAACAAAATTTTCTGATTTATCAAATCGAATATGGTTTATGAAACTGAAGAGTCAAGGGTGAAACTGAGGTTTCTGACTGTGAATGTTTCCGAAGATGAAGATCACAAATGAGCAGGGTTCGGGTCAGATAGCAAAAGCTCAGTCTTGATAGGTTTATTTTTAAATACCATATAGTACACGTAAAGTCAAGGGGAGAAGATACATCAAGTAAGAGAAGAGGTGATCATCTGCTTCTGAAAGCACCAGCAAGATGAGGAGGTGGAAGAGACTTATAATGAGATTTGCAAATGTAGAAATACTCATGAACTTCGTAGAAACATCAGTGGTATAGTAGGGGCAAACTTGGTCAGAATGGGCTCAAGAGAAAATGACTGAGGCAAATAGGTCCCCTCTATAAGGTTTGTACTCCTTTCAGGAGATCCGCAGAAAAGAAAAGGCAAACAAGCAGCTGAGAAATGAAGACACAGCAGAGGGCTCGTTAGGAACGGAAACAGGGCAACGTGCTTGCATTCTGAGGTGAAAATTCTAGCAAAGGAAGAAAAGAAGAGAGAAGTGTTACTGGATTTATGATCTTTAAGAGGTGAGGAAGAGATAGAATCCACTAGACAAATGGAGGTAATACCCTTAGGAGAGGAACAGGGCAAGAACAGAAAATGAAAAAAAAAATCAAAGTTATGGGCACAATGTGGTAAAGGGATAGTAATGGCACTGAGAGGCAATGGAACATTCTGTTTCTCTTTTCCTAATGAAATGGAAAGCACAGCCATCCACTGAGAGGGAGGATGGAGAAACAGCTGTGCAAGTTTGGAGCAAAGGAGAGGGAGTATGAACATCTTTTTAGCAAATTGGAAGAATGAGAGGTATGGAACATGTGATAGAAAGGCTCACCTGAGGTTGATGATTACAAATACGTACCAGACAAACAGGTTATGGCTGTGTTTTACTCCAGCCTCTTTTAGCTAGAAGTGGGTAAGTAGACGTCGACATAAAGCTGATTTAGCAAAGCCTGGCTCTCATTTGAACAAGTATTTCAGCAAAGGTCTACTCACTTATGAAAGACAAATGGGGTTACTTTATCTCTCTCGCCAAGATATGTCTGAAAGAAAAAAATCCACAGGAAGGGGCTCAGGATGCGTTCATAATCTGTATTTGTATTAAGGCTGATTTCCAAATCTTGCATACAGTTCCAGCGTGATCATGTCATAATCTCTTCGGAGGGCATATAGAAAAGTCGTAACAACTGTAGGGTCTAGACAGATGGCTCGGCAGTTAAGAGCAGTGGCTGCTCTTGTAGAAAACCTGGGTGGTTCCCAGCACCCACGTGGTAGCTAATAACCATGTGTAACTTCAGTTCCAAGAGATCCGACAACGTCTTCTGGCCTTTGTGGTCATTGCATAAGTGGATGCATATTCATATACATGCCGGCAAAATACTCATATGCATAAAATAGAAACCAAGCAATCAAAATTAACATAAATGCTTTAACTACTTTAAAAGATAAAATAATGAAAAAATCAGAGGTGGTGAATGACCACAAGAAAACACAGTTTTCTGAGCAACTGGGCAGTTACTCATATGAACTCACAGCAGTGGTAAGAGCATGCACACCCAAGAAAGAGTACAAAAACTTGTTAGGAAAAAGTGATGGGGAGATATGGGAGGAGTTGGAGGCGAGGGAGTGGGCATGGATTTGATCAAAACACCTTATGTGCACATATGAAATTCTCAATAAATATTTTTTAAAGTTAAAAAAAAAAAAGAAACCCAAGCATTGCTAAGAAACTTCTGGCAAGAGATAGCTTCTGAGACAGGGAGAGTTGGTCTTCTATAAGGGTGTGACTCTGGATAAATCTACACCCAGCTCTAGGGTGTAGATCCATACCGAAGGGCATTTGGGGACACAAATTTATATATATACATATATATATATTAGCCTATCAAGTCAAATAAATATATTTATATGTGGGTATATATATATATATATATAATAGAGTGCATGAAATCAGTCAGATAAGGGATAGAGTATAAATATATTCAAAATATTTTGTATGAAATTCACAAAATTAAAATTTTTAAACTGTATTTTTTATTGAATTTTTGTGCATTTCATACAAAATATATTTTTTTGTCATTTTCTTATGTGTATGAGTGTATTAACTGATTTTATGTCAATGCACCTGTGTCCTGCAAATGCCCAGGGAGGTCAGAAGAGGGCCTCAGAGCCTCTGGAACTGGAGTTACAGACAGTTGTTAGCTACCATGTAGGTGCTGGGATTTGAACCAGGTTCAATGCAAGAGCAGCAAGTACCCTTAACTGCTGAGTTATCTCTCAGTCCTACATATAAAACATCTTAATCAGTTTTATAGTCCATCCCCTAGCCATACCCCTATTTCTTCCCCCACTAAATTTCATAATTCTGTCATATACACTAAGGCCTATCAAATCAAGTTTGTATGCCCAGATGTCACTCACTCCAAGTTCATCCACTGGAGTCTAGTCAGTGTTTCTAGAGTCATGCCCTGAAAGCAGATCACAAAAAATCATTTAAAAAATCTTTACACAAACGAAAAGGATGCTAACGCCTAGATCCCATTCGAAGAGCTTCTAAAACTGTGATCCTAACAATTTCTCCAGGAGGGTCTGACACTCAACAGTTTGAGAACTACTGCTCTAGATTATTTGTAAAATCTGCTCTTTTTATTTTATGCTCTAAGTCTAATGACAAATGGTTATTTTTCTACATACATGTCACCCTTTAAGAAATGTCAAATTTTAAAGTAAGAGTATAGTCTCAGGTATCAGCTTGTGGGTGACACGAGTGAACCAAAGGTGTCAGTCATTATCTGCTCAGCCTTTTTGTACATTTACCTCAGAAGAAAAGACCTTCCAAGTATAGTACAGAAAAAGGTCATAGCTGTTTACTCTGCCTAGTTGGGTCTTTCAGTGTGTGTGTGTGTGTGTGTGTGTGTGTGTGTGTGTGTGTGTGTCTGTATGTGTCTGTGTTACTAAATTAATACTATGTGTAAAGCAGTAACCCTTTTAGTTATATATGGCACACATGTAATCACCTCCAGGTAGGACTATAAATCCTATAGAACATTAGGCTTCCTAGGCTCTATGTTTTGGCTTTCTCTCTCTCTCTCTCTCTCTCTCTCTCTCTCTCTCTCTCTTCTGTCTTTGGTTTTTTTCTTCTGCCTCCTTTCTCTTTCTCTCCC
>NW_008332087.1:1655920-1683677 GCF_000622305.1 Nannospalax galili
CTTTTTAACTAAGAGACAATCAGCCCAAACCCCAGCCTAAAAATCTCTCGTGACTCCTTGTCCTCTCTTTTTTTTCTTTCTCTCTCTCTCTCTCTCCCTCCCCCTCTCCCTCTCTCCCTCCTCCCCTCCCTCCCCCCCCCCCCATCTCACTGTGTATGACAGGCTAGCCTGGAACTCACTACATAGCCTAGGTTGACCTCAAACTCATTGTATTCCCGTTTCAGCCTGTAAGTACTGAGATAACAGGTGTAAGCCACCATTCCAAACTTCTCTAGTCTCTTCAACACCTGCCCAGAGGATAAGCCCTCTTCTGCCTTCCATCCTATGCCCCTCTCATCTGTTCTACCTGTTCTTGAACATAGAAATGATTTCATGAAGGGAAAGCTCTTTTCTGTCTCACTTCTTTCACTTAAAAAATAGTCACTGTGCCATTCATCCATGTTTGTGCAAGTTCTATAGCTTCTCCCTCCTTTTACTGGTCTTTCATTCCTAGCAAGAGCTGTAGATAGTCAAGTTCAGTTTGTTTATGTGTAGATTAAATGATTCTACCAAGACAAGACAGAAAAATAAGCCAAAGGTAGAGCGTTGTAGAGATGTTGGTGTTCAAGGAAAAGAAAGGCTTGCAAAGAGAAAAGAAAGTCTGTCAAGGTCAGTCTCCAGAAAAAAAAAAAAACAAAAAAACAAAAAAACTCCAGCCTACAGGAAATCAGCATTTTTGCCAGAGACTTCATTAATTGTGCTAATGTTTGAAGACCACTGCAGAGCACTCCGAGAATACAGATAGAAAGTTCTTATTGATGGAGCTGGCCACAGGCTGGTAACAAACGCTAAACGGTTTGAAATTTGATTTCAGGGATTATCACTTAGAAAGTATGAGTTTACTGTAACAGTGATTCTTAAGTTGGCTCTTTTACATTCCTCATTGAAATCTGTCTCACCTACAGTAAAATTATCTTGCATATGATATAATATCTAAAAGTTATGAAAAAAATAGACTAAGAAGATTACAGAAGAAAGATGAATCAGACAAGAACAGTCCTGATTTCTTTTCAAGAATAATGTGAAAACCAGTCTCAGAGGGTCCAGGGAAGACACCCTCTACAAAGTTACAAGGGCGCCTTTGTTTTCTCTGAGGCTTAGTGTGTGGTCAAACACAATCAGGCACAAATACACCTCCAGCAAAACTCACGCGGCTCCCCTGAGCCCACCCAACAGCAAAGGATCGGGGTTATTCTCTGTTTTCACCATCACTGACCTTCCTTCACTCACTTGCAAGCACAAGTTTCATGTGCTAAATTCCAGTCAATAACTAAAGCAACCAATATATTGGGACCCGGGGAGTCAAATTTTGTAGATTTCCAATCACATCTCTAACACACAGTTCGCATTTGCATTCTGGGTAGCAGGCATGTAAAAACACATATGGAAGACTCAGTCTCAGAAGAGCCCCCCTTGAGGAATGCTTGATTAGACTTTCAATGATATTGACAGCTAAGGATTAGTAGCTATGACTCACAGTATTCTCTACCTAATCGATTTCATTGGATCTTGAGCAGAATCCTGAAAAATAGAATTGCTATAGTCCTTTCAGAGATGAAAAAAAAAAATGGAATTTAAGTGCTTTAATTAATAATGGTTCTCAGTTAAGCAGGTATGATATCCAGTATTCAAATCCATACTTTCTACTTTCTACAGCCCAACAGCATGTTGCCTTATTTTTCTCTATTGAAATTCTTCAGGTAATGCAAATTACAGTATAATTCTCCCAGCCTGAGAGGACAGCAGTCTTGCTTAATTCTCATGCTAATTCCAAAGCAGTATTTGAAGTGCTTTCACATTCAAAACCATTTCACTACACTGACACGTTCAGTGTGGATAGCCATGCTCTAGAGTGAGTGGAAAGAAATAATTTCTATACTTATACTCTACTAAGAATTCGTGTGGATATAAGTCATTCCTCAACCTCTCTGAGCCTCTATTGATCATCAGTAAGTGAACTTGTTATTCCTTCACCATCTTCAAAGACCTTGTTCATCCCACATTAGATTCCTTTAAAGGAACTGAATGAGAGAAATATTTACATGCAGAAATGCTACGATGCTCCAGCAGACATGTATGGCATACTGTATCCTATTGCCTCGTCCCTCCTGACTCCTGCACAACTTATAGGGTGAAGTAGTGAAACCCAGCACCCCAGCTGAAGGTTACACGCTAGAAACCCCCAAAGCACAGGGCTTCAACACCTTAGCGGCATCTCTCATTGAGTGTAGGAGGAGCCATTTCAGTAAATATTTCATTATTCTCATCAGGCTATAGAACAAGTGTGGGGGAATTTCTACAGGCTCCTCAGATTTACAATGGAATCAAGCCCCATTTCCTACAGCAGGAACCAGCTGGTTACAACTCTGCTGGCTTTGCTTCTTTCCTGATCTCACTTTGCTTCATGCTCATGCCAAACTTGTGCTTCCTGGTTCCTTGGAGAAAAACTATTTATGTTAATACCCTTGCCTCAGGCTCTTCTCCTTCAGAGAGCTAAAACCAAGACTTTGTTTTTGAAAAATGTTACTGTGTGAATACGGAATTGGATGGCACACAATACATTAGCAACCCTAATGTACTTACAATTGACCCATTATGTTATTTCTCTACAATTCTCTGTAATAACTCCCAAATAGCTCTTTGTGGATACCTGCAAAATTTAGATAGAAAGATGAGGATGTGGTCTAATTATTGTAAGATGTGATCTTTTTCCAAATGGATGAACTTTGTAAATTTCTGATTGTACAAAGGATATCAGACATTCCATTTGGGTTTTGTAAAATTACAATTTCTCATTTGAATCTCAACTCATATCTTTGTCTTACCTAATTGGACTTCTTGTGCGGTGTTAAGTCTCTACCAATTTCTGAGGAGGAAATTTTCATTTAAAAACTGACCAAATTGAACACAGTAGTTTTATCTTATTAGTCAGGATCATTTCGGTTGTGAGTTACAGAAACCTGCATAGAAAGCTATAGTAATCAATGTCTGAGTTGTCTAGGACTGTCCTGACTAACATTCAGACTCTTACTTCCTAGGAATCACTTAGTTGTGGGTAAACCAAGGTAGTTCATGACTCTATCAAGTCTCAGCTATATTTGTCTTCTTCCTTCAGTCACCACTGTTTAGCTCTTTAGATCTGCTAGGCGTATCCAACCTTTTGTCATTATAATAGGACATTTTCATATATAAAGTTCACAGTGAGAACCAAACAATTGGGTCACAAAAATTTGCAAAAGAATCATAATATTTTAAGTAAGATTTTGAATTTATGCTAAGCCACGTTTATAGCTTTACTGGGATGCCTGCAATCAAGGGCTGCAAGTTAGATATGTTCGGTAAGGTATCCAAACTCGTAAGGGGATTCAAGTCTTTTTAATGCTATGTCCATGGGAAATATCTGATGGATAAAAGAGATTAAGAGTTATCCCAAAGAGGAGGAGAGGACTGAGTTTCCCAAAAGAAGTGTGGAGAAGGTTTGATAGTTCAAATATGTGTATGTGTCTGTGTGAGTATGTATATGAAATGTATGTGTATATGCATATGTATATGTGTGTGTGTGTGTGTCTGTGTGTGTTCTACTCTACAAGGAATCTTCCTTTTCCCTTCCAAATTCCATTGTTAACAATACTATAATTTTTATTACACCATCTCCATATCTTTCTTGATTTTTATTCCAATCCCAATTCTCACATTTTCTTAATATACCAAGGGACACACACTTCCCCTACCATCTGCACCACCAGATTCAAATAAAAATATGTTCCAAGTAACAAGTTATTTTGAGAAATGAATGTATAGATGGATAACAAACTAAATATAAAATATGTTACAGAAATCTAAAATGCCTCTACTTTCCTCTGGCTCGTAGTTTTGATTGATGTTATTTGCTCTAAACATTTTAAATGTCTTTCTCTTGATTCATGGAGAACTTTTTGTTTAGATTATCTGTGGCTGTGAAGTAGGCATTTTGAATGTTCACTAGGGCACTGTTTAGTATCTAAAGTAGTAAGTCACCACAGGCTTAAAACCTTACCAGAAATAGTGTTAAATAAAAAGTGACTGACAAGCCAGTGACTGAATCCTACATTTTTGGTCCCTATGTAGAAAGAGTCTAGCTCAGCAAACTCTGTTAAGACTGTCCTGACCAGGGCGACTTAATGCACACACACACCCCCACCCCCCTGCTTAGTTTTAAGGAACTTAGTCCACACTTCTTCCTGACTCTAATCCTCTGTCCTTCCTTTAATCAGTTCATCTTCTTCATTCAACTTTTCAAGATAAGTCTTTTACCTTTCCCTTTGAGTTCTCTCTCTCTCTTAAAAAAAAAAAGCCTCTTGTCAGCTTTCCAGCCAAGGAATGTCTAATGGCCTTCCACTGTGCCCCACCACTTAAAGGTTCTATCACCTCCCGACAGCATGAAGCTAGGGACTAAGTCGTCAATGTTTTTGGAGGATTTCAGATCCAAACTAGAACATGCAGCCTACAATTACATTCCCACCTTAGTTCTTTGCTGTGTGGCTATTTCCTCTAGATTGGACATGATTATTGTCATATTGAGTCAGAGCACAGCACTTGTGATCCCTGTAAGTGGCCCTTACAGGTTAGGCCTATTGACATTCCTACTCAAAGGGAGGAGCAGGGCCCATTAAGACCCATCTTTGAGGATATATAAGCAGTTTCTGGAAAGAAAAAACTTGATAGTGTAGCTGTCCATAGACTGCACCATGGACTCCTAGGGCTGATGGCATAGCTGTCCATAGACTGCACCATAGACCCCTAGGGCTGATGGCGTAGCTGTCCATAGACTGCACTGTGGACCCCTGGGGCTGGTGGCATAGCTGTCCATAGACTGCACCGTGGACCCCTGGGGCTGATGGCGTAGCTGTCCATAGGCTACACCGTGGACCCCTAGGGCTTGCGGCTGCCTTTCAGTTGTTCACAATGCTATAAATGACTCCAATGAATTCACTAGTTCAATGAGCTGGACTTGGGTTAAATTCTTTCTTTGGTCTATCATTGTCCTTTATCAGAGTGAATGGAAGTAGATTCCACAGGAAAAGTTATGTAAAACTCGTCAATAGCCTTCTACAATAGTGGAGTTGATCACAGATTTAGCCCTTGCTTCTCTTGCCCAGTGCAGTTGCCTTGAGTGAATTCTTTTTTGCTGTTTCACTAATTTTTTCTTTTCCCACTGGGAGACCTGCCCTCCCACCCCGCCCCCCACACACACACTCAGGGACTCCCAGTCCTGACGCTATTGATGAACCAACATAAGACATTCTATTTAGATTTTGCATAGTTTAGATGACATTTGGGAGTAGTGACTTACAAAAACACAGATTCTTCTTTTTAAATATTATATTTATTGTTTTTATTTTATGTGTATGCCTGTATTGCCTGCATGTGGGTAAGTGCACCCATGTCATGCAATGCCCACAGAGGTCAGAAGAGGCTGTTGGATCCCCTAGGACTGGAATTTCAGACAGTTGTTAGCTGCCATGTGGGTGCTGGGATTTGAACCTGGGTCTTCTGCAAGAACAACCTATGCAATGCCCATGGAGGACAGAAGAGGCCATCAGATGCCCTGGAACTGGAGTTACAGAGAGTTGTTGGCTGTCATGTGGGTGCTGGGATTCAAACCCAGGTCTTTTGCAAGAATAACCAGTGTTCTTAACTGCTGAGCCATCTCTCCAGCACCCAAATGTGGATTCTTATAGGCATTTCCTTTTCCGTATTTGAAATGCATGCACCATCCATCTCCCGCCCCGTCTTTCTCTCTCAGTGCTCAATATGGCAGTGGCTTGATGCCTTTTTCCCAGTGTGTTAGGCATGCCTTGGCTTATCCCACAAAAGAGCCCCCAAGACAGGCTACCCCTGGCCTTTGGCCATGCTCTATTCCAAAAATGGCGACTACCCTGTTCACAGCTGTGCTCAAAAGTCTACACCCAAACAGAAGTCCCGTGGCTTCTCAAGAGCCACACAAAATGGTGAGACAGGGCCTGGTTGGTTTTCCTGGTTTATATTTCTATAGCCCCACCCCTTAATGGGCTTGACTCCTTCCCCTTCTGCAGAGCGTAGGAAGGAGGTGGGACCATGGCTTATCAGGGGAACTTAATATTGTCCTGGACCATTTTTGCTTTGATATTCTTCAAACATGACACATTAATGAAGGATGTGAATTGTAATCAGAGAAAGATAAGGGCAAATGACATATCTGGGGAACTCTTTTTCTGAAATAATTGAACATCCCAAGTCACCCTACCTTCTGAGGAACACATTTGGGAACACTTGTAGTTCACCAAATAATCTACAAAGCTGACTTGACAACAACCAGCAATGCTTAGGGGCAGAGAAGTTAACACATGCCAGACCTTGCTAAGCATGCCTTCCATATATTAATTTATTGGATTCTCAGATAAACCTATGATGTTTGTGACATTTTATCACCATTTTTCATGTGAAGAGACAAAGTAGAAGGCCAACTAGTTGGGAAGAGGAAAGGGACCAGTGGGTAGGGAACAGGAACAGATAATTGCTAGGGGATCAAAATCTTTCATATATGTATGAAAATGTCACAATGAAACCAATTCTCATATACAATAAATATATGCTAATAAAAAAGAAAGATTCAATGTCACACTCCAAACCACACTGCTAGAAAATTTCAGAGCAGGGCTTTGACTCTAGGCAGCTCTAGTTTCAGAGTCACACACTCACACTTTGGAGAAGAAATATTAATCTATAACACTGTCATTAACAGTCCCAGCTTTTTGCTATCCCTTTGATCACATTGGTAATGCTTTCTTACTGACTCTGCCTTCTTGGTGTGGGGTGCTTCATGTAGGGATAATAGCAACTTCAATACAAGCAGGACTGTAAATATGGTCTATCTACATAATGGAACACTACTCAGTTATAAAACAGCTGTGATTTGTAAGGCTGTGGATAGTTACAAAGTGTTACAATAAGTGAAATAAGCCAGGTACAAAGGACAGCAATGCTACTTGTTCTCTTATTCCTGGAAACTAAAGCAATGGGTACAAAGTCTTAAATAGAAGAGAGGAAAAAAGTTTTCTTCCTTAATATATCTTGTAATGTATGGTAATGTATCTAGTATACTAACGTACCATATATAATAATACATTGCACATTTCCAAATCAATGGGAGTAACTTTTGTCTTCTTAAATTGTAATATCACTTTGCACCCCAAAATAAATAAAACTGATTTTTCAATTTGAAATAAAAAATAAAAGTTTCAAAAGCATTTGATGAGATTTGAATGATAATTTTACATATTAGTCAGGGTAGGGTGCTGTAACAAATAAACATTCAAATAGAACAAAATAAAGGCTCATTGCTTGTGGATGTTATAGTTCCATGTGACTAATGGGTGGAGTTGGGGAAGGAAGGGGTCACCCACACAGTCATCCAATGATCTAGGAGCCTTCCATTTTGTTGATCTAACTTGTTATTTTCTTTTGAGTTTTTCCCATTCTGACCAGTATGTAGAAAGACAGCGTCTTTATAGAGCAGGTCTAGAAGTGATGGTTCTAGGTTACTGACCTCTACTCATACCTCTGGATTTGGCTATGGAGTCAGATCTAGCTCCATAAGAGTTGTAAGACATATGCAGGTAGACAACAAAGGGACAAGTTATAAAATAAAATCACAGTGATTAAGAAACTTTTTTTCAACTTAGGGTTCAGGTAGAATGTGTGCCCAATATGCCAAGTGTGGGTGAGAAGTGAGGGGACAGAATGCACAGTCTGTCTGGAGTCAGGATGAAAAGGTCCTGGTTGGTCATGCTGCCTGTATGGATATGTGCTTTCTTCAGAGGCTTGTAGTCACCAGGTGGCGGTATTTCTAATTTGATTACTTCTCTTTCTAATTTTCTGTTGTTCTAAGCATCTTCATCTCTGGCTGTGGTACTAACATTTCCTGATAAACCTTTCCAGAGACTTAATGTTTTTCAGTTCAAACATTCCAACATCGGAATGATTCATTTCCTCTAATAACACTGTAGGATGGAAAGCCATAGAAGTCATTATTGGCCTCAGCCTATGTTCCCATCCACTCGTTTCTGCCTGTTTTTCTGATAGTGACTGGGTTCTGTACAGCTTTTCAGAGCTCCAATGCTAGGCTATTATGGCTGCTTCAATCCATTGTCTCAGAGAACTAGAAGTCTCTAGGGGTCTCCCTTTCCCTAGAGCAGTGTGTAGCCTTGGATTAACAGGTGTGGGAGTAGTGGACCCAGATGGTTTGCCTTTGTGCAAAACTGACTCCAATGTGTAACTTCTGTTCTAGAGTTTCCCCATTGTGATCAGGCCAAGACTGGGACTTTTCATAAAAATTCACCTTGCCTTCTTTCATTCCCTTACCTTACCATCTTTCCCTACCATTTCTTAGGAGAATATTCCCTTGATAATCCATGGTCTGCTTCTGTGGAACTTGCCTTGTGATGGTACCTTCCCTATCAACCTTCATTTCTTATCGAGACCCACCAGCGGAACGGCACTTGGTGTTCCAGAAGGAACTAACCACAACTCATGCACACTACTGTGCCGCTGCATGTCTTCTCCTTATCCACCTATCCTCTAATATTCATCTCAAATAATTCCTGATACTTGAAGTCCTTAAGAAATTCTTCTCTTTACCTCTTAAATAACGCACAGATGCTGTGATAGTCATTAGCCAGCCCTCAGCAGGAGGGAACTTGGAAAAGTTGCTTAATTTCTGTGGGCTTCTATTTATTCACCCATGAGGTAAGAAAAGTCCACTGTCTTCATAAAGGCAGGGTAAGGTGCTTGGAAAAGCATTTGGGCTATCTATTCACCTATAGGGTAACAAGATTCCACTGTCGTCATAAAGGGATGGTAAGGTGCTTGGCAGAGTATTTGGAGCATTTCACATTCAAGCTGTTACTAACCTCAGTAAAAAAATACTTGGTTGCTTTTTTGTAACCTTAACTGGATACAAAGCTGTAACTATGAAATCTTCTATCTCTGTATTAACGAACACAGTGGCTATCCAAAAATAGCTGATATACAAATAAATAATATGTAAACATAGGATGCTTAGAATGTTCTCTGCTGTTTTTTTTTTCCTGCTTTAAAATATATTTATCTACAAATAAACCAAGAACCAGATTCCTAAAGTCTGCTACCAACTTCAAACAACAGAAAGTGAAAGACAACATTCTGGTGTTTGTTATGCTTTTTAATCTCTCCAGTACCTACCTTTCTTTCACCTGAAGCTAGTGAGAGTTTTCTTTTTTCTATTTGAAAATATGGTCAAACACATGACAACATAAGGTCTTCAGTAATTCATTAGGAAATAAGTTTGTTCATTCTCTCACACTCTGCCTCTCCACCTTCTCTCTGTCTTTCTTCTCTTTGGCTTCCTCTCTTCTTCCCTTTTATTTCTTAGTTTCAGAGTCCCCTTTTCTCCTTTTTTTTTGAAAACCCATAACCCTGCCCTGACTCCTTAAAATGAAATCTTCTCTTTGAAGAAATGTTGGAAAAAGCACCTTTTTAATAAAAATATGCCATCAGATATCGCTGAGGTCTTTGCTTTGTCCCTAGGGATTTCTGACAAGAACTTTCCACATAGTGCATCATTTTCAGAAATCTTTAGATATTGTCTAGAAAATAATTCTTGGATTTTCAGTCTCTGTTGAAAATTTTCAGTGCTTAAAGTAGGGGCTGGAGAGAAGGCTTAGTGGTTAAAAGCACTGGCTGCTCTTGCAGAGAACCTGGATTTCGTTGCCAGCACCCACATGATTGCTAACAACCATTTTTAATTCCACTTTCAGGGAATCTGATGCTATTTTCTGGTCCCCATGGGCACTTCATGCATAGGTACACATACATACATGCAGACAAAACACTCATTATCCTGGTTTGTTTTTCCACTGCTATGACACAACACTCAGAACAATACCAACTTGGGGAAGAAAGTTTTTATTTATCTTACACCTCCCAGGTCACAGTTCATCAGGGAACCCAAGGTCAGAACTCAGGGCAGGAACCTGGAGGCGGGAGCTGGAGCACAGGCCATGGAAGATCCCTGCTCATTGACTTGCTCCCTGGCCCCTGCTTAGCCTGCTTTCTTATGCAACACAGGCCCACCTGCCCAGGGATGGCACCATCCACAGTGGGCTGGGCCTTCCCATATTACTCAACAACCAAGAATATGCCCCACAGGCATAGGCACAGTCCGGTCCTATGGAGGAAATTCTCCAACTGAGGCTCCCTCAGTCCAGGTATGGCAAGTTGACACTAAAAGCTATCCAGCAAAATTGACCCCTTGTCAACTTGACACACAAACACATCACTATTAAACCATAACCTTTCCAATTCCTATCCCCAAGGTATGATGTTAACATTAATATCAGAACATAAGACAGTACAACCTTAAAAACCCCACAGTCCTTAATAATCCAAACACTTAAAGTCCATAGTCTATTTTAAAAGTTTCAACTGTGGGTGGGCTTCTGTTAAATCCAAAACCAGTACTTTCTTATTTCAAAGGGAAGAATCGAACACACCTAAGCAAAACCAAAGTCCAGCAAAATAGCTCAAGACTGGACATCTGGGATTCACTCACGATCTTCTGGTCTCCAAAGGGTTCTGGCTCTCCCACCTCTCTGCTCTGCTGTCCACAGCACACAGAACTTGTCTTGAATGGATCCTGCTCCATTCCACACCTGCCACTGCCCTTGGTGGTAGTCCCACAGTCCTGGCATCTCCAAAAGCTGGGGTCTCCACTGAAACTGAGGCTACACCTTCACCAATGGCCTCTTCTTACCTCTTGGGGTGCAAAGCCTCAGATTCTCTCCATGACCCTTTCAATTCTGGGATCTCACTGCAACTGAAGCAGCACTTTCCCCTATGGCCTTTCCTGGCCTCTCAGAGGACCAAGCCTGAGCTACTTTCTGTGACCCCTTCAAGCTTTCAACATCAGAACCATGCAGGTTCTGATTTCCGAGTCTTGCTTCCAGCTTGAGATGGAGGCTCAGGTCCTCTCTGTGTGCTGACCCTAAGGAATATCTCCCAGAAGACTTCATCACAGTGATGCTGGTCTCTCCTTACTTACAGCTGATGTTTTTCAGCCCCAGCTAACCAGCATCAATTGTCCCAGTAAAGCAAAAGTTTTCATGTTCTGGTCTCTTCTTAATCACAGCTGATTCTTCAGCTCCAGCTGACCAGAATCCACAGATTCTCAATTCAAAATCTCACACAAACAGCCTTGATAGTCTCTGCTTCCCTTTGAAGCTTCACAAGCCAGGCCTCCATAGTCCACAGCTCTTTCAACATAACTGTTCCGAGCTCCACAGCAACAAACTCTGAGCACTAAATGGCTTTTCCAGCCCAAAGTTCCAAGTGCTTACACAATCCTCCTACTTCAGGTCTCTCACAGCAGTACCTCACTTCTGGGACAGTTCATCCCATTGCTGTGACAAAACACTCTGACCAATACCAGCTTGGGGAGGAAAGGGTTTATTCAGCTTACATCTCCCAGGTCACAGTTCATCAGCGAGCCCAAGGTAGGAACTCAGGGCAGGAACCTGGAGTCAGGAGCTGGAGCACAGGCCATGGAGAAACACTGCTTGCAGGCTTGCTCCCTTGGCCCCTGCTCAGCCTGCTTTCTTATGCAACATAGGCCCACCTGCCCAGGGGTGGCACCACCCACAGTGGACTGGGCCCTCCCACGTCACTCATCAAGAAGATGCCCCACAGACATGGCCACAGGCCAGTCTTATGGAGGAAATTCCCCAACTGAGGCTCCCTCAACCCAGGTGTGTCACGTTGACACTAAAGCTATCCAGCACACTCATGCACATGCAATTTTTTTTTAAAAGCTGGGCATGGTGGTGCAGGCCTTTAATCCCAGTGTACAGGAGGCAGAGGCAAGCAGATCTCTGTGAGTTCAAGGCCAGCCTGGTCTACATATTGATTTCCAAGCCAGCTGGGGCTACAGGAAGACCCTGTCTCAAAAAAGCCCAAATAAATAATAATAAATAAAAATAAAAAATTTTTAAAAAAACTTATTAGAAAACTGACTTGTATATAAAGATATTAAATATGGAGAGCCTAGTTTATCATTATGTAACATACAGAATTACTTAATAAAATCACATCCATAAGAATGTGAATGGTAATAATTTGAGAACCCTACCAACTTTTCCTCCAAGGACCACTGTAGCTAATGGTCAAGTTTGCCTTTAAACTTTTTTTCATGGCATTTCATTCACCTGTCCTTCAATGTCCATCTCTCTCCATCTGTATTTGAAATTCTATTTGTACATAACAATTCCTTCTCAGGGCACAAATCCTTACCTGTGCATAGTACTGGTCTTAGATATAATGAGAACTTTAAAATGTTTATTTATTTTTATTTTATATGTATGAGTGTTTTGCCTGCGTGTATGTTAGTGTACCCATGCATGTAATGCCCACAAAAACCAGAGGAGGGCTGGGCCTCCATGGTAGTGCTGGGAACTGAACTCTACTCTGTTTAAGAGAAGTGCTCTTAACCACTGAGTCACTTCTCCAGCCACAGTATAGATATAATGAGAACTTTAAAATATTTGCTGACTTGAAGCAATGGAGCAGGAGCTGACCTGGAAGCCTTCTAACTGAAGTTTGGCTACCATAATGCTAAATGATGATATGCAAAATGTCAAGGGAGAAAAACAATCAATGGTCCAACCCAGCCCTAAAGCCTAATAACCATAACAACAAGCATGGCAAACTACCTCTCTTTGTATACTAGTGTCACTGTTATCTGAGGGCAATCAACAGCTATTTAATTGGACTTAAAGCCCTCTCAATGAGAGTGAACTCATGGGTGGCAATGTAAACTCAGCCAAATACACGTGGCAGGAGAGGACATAGATCCTAAAGAAACCCTATCTCTTTTATACCTCCAGACAAATGAAATTTCTTACTGTACACTCAATATTATAGATAAGCATACTGTACATCACTCATCAAAGAAGCCTTTTCACAACAGATGGAAGCTAATGCAGAATTGCACAAGTGGTAAGACACAAAGAACATATGTCTGAGAGATGCCCAGTACTAGGTGACACCTACAGTTGAACCTCTACAGCTAAGGTTCATGGAACACAGTGGAACAAGGGGTAGAGAGAAAACTAACGCATTCTTCAACTCTCACCAGTAAAGCTTCCTTAAACAATATATTGAGTCAGTGGATGAATTTACACTGAAGGACATTTGGTTACAAATATTTGACTGGATAGGACTTACCATGTATGATGGACTACATGAGGTCTGATGAGGAGATGGGGGAGGCAGGGATGGGGGACGGGGTCTAAATTTGATTAAGAACTGTTGTATGAAATTACAAAAGCTCAATAAAAATATATTAAAAGATAAATAAATGCACAAAAGATAAAAGTAATCAGAAATCCCCACCATGATAGTTCCATTTTAAATAAAGGCACAAAGCAGTTAAAAAAAATATTTGCTGAGGGATAAAAATGCCCAGGAATGACCATGCTGAGAAAAATCAGTGAAATATTCTGGCAAAATGTCCTTCATGATTGCTAGCTCACATACAGCCTCACCTGTCTTACAGAAGATGGTGACAGAAATGAGGCACATAACAATTACACACACACACACACACACACACACACACACACACACACACACACCCAAGACCGATGATTTTGCCAGCGAACCTAAACTTGCAACCAACATTCTCCATCCATATTTTAGCTTCCTCATGAATTCACAAAATGCAAAGAAAAAAGAACATAGACCTTGCCACACAAAACATATTTCACCCAGCCCGTTCCCATCTTCCCACACTAAAGGAACAAAGCCAACTTTGACTACAATACCCAAGGCAATGAATAGAAATCCTTCCAGCTAGATCCTCCTGGGAGAGCACTCATCTTGTCTTCTTCCCTTTCCCTAATTAGAATCTCTTAGCCAGCCAGCCTGCCACCAGGGTTCTGTGACTGACTTACTATTAGAGGTCTAGTTATGCTTCCAGTATCTACATATTAATTTCCTTTGGGCACCTCACTGAAATTACAGAAAACTCTTTCAGCAAGTTCATACCCCTGTTAGGCCTGAAATCAATTTTATGACAGTCTCAAACCATTTTATCATCTGTGGTTCCTCAATTCTATTCATTGATGTAGTGGTAAAATTAATCTTAAGGAAAAGATATTTTACTTAGTTTGAGCATTCTATTTCTAGATGGTTTGAATGTTTAAGTGAAATAGAGATTCAGCGAGCAACATGACATTATGCAGGGTTTGGCATACAGTCTGACACAGCTTTACACAGTGAAATAGATTTCCTCTCCTAGTGTAAATAGTAGCCTTTTGAATTCTCTAGTAAAAATAAATCTGAGTTTCACAAATTCATTTAAAAATTGGTAACTATTCAGAGATACTGTTAAAAACAGCAATGAAAATGATGCACCTACAAAGTTCTCGGTGGATTAAAAGACTAGAACAGTGATGACTTTCTTTAATGTGTCTTAAATTGGCTTTCTCAGACACAGAGCTTATGGAAGGTTCTTGTCAAAGTAATTTATTGAAAAGGCCTTCTCAAGGGAGAGGGGACAGGGAAAGTAGAACAGGGCAAGCAAGGAGCCAACCAAGAACAAGGACTCAGCTTGAGTGTAGCCCAGATCCCAGGGGGAACTCTGGAGTATGCTTTGTTCCATGGAATTTGCCAATCTAGGGGCAACAGTGCTGGCTCTGCCCCAGTTGGTCCACCATTTGCTGTGGGCAGGGCATGAAACCTCAAGGTATTTCCTAGTCAAGCCACAGTCCAAGGCAGAAGGAAGTTCTTTGGAGAGAGGTGTGGATAGCTGTATGCAGTTAATCTCATTTTGCAGCAGCTACTGCATGGGTAGGCTGCTCTTGCAAAGCAGCTCTGTATTCAAAATCACACAATATCTACTATGCTATCTGTCAAGGACAGCCTATTCCTGCCATTATTTTACATGTTGGATAAATACATATTCAGAATCTGTTCTTCATAGGGGAAGTAACACTGCCTTTCTGGTAGAAGAAGATCATTTAAAGAACTAAAACTACTTCAAAATGATTTCAAGTCCCCATTTCAGGGCAGGATGGGCCCTGTATGATGAGTGATACTAGAGACTGGTTCTCTGGCCTTCAGAACACATTTATTTGCATCTAAACAAAACCTTGAATGCAAACTTAAATAGATTATGGATAAAAATAGAAAAGAAACAGTTCTACACTAATGCAGTAGCTCCACAGCATCATTTTAAACACAGGTGCTTAGGAGATCACACAGCGGATGAAGCCCTCGCCATGCACGTGTGAAGAGTAGAGTTCAGATTCCCAGCACCCACACAACAATGAGGCAGTTGCCTGAGATTCCAGCACTGGGGAGATAGAGACAGAGGATTAATCCAGTAAGTTGGCTAACTAAAGTAACAAAATCAGCAAGCTATGGGCTCAAGTGAGAGACTCTGCTTCAACATATTATGGTAAGTGATCAAGGAAGGCACCTAATAATCAGCCTCTGGCCTCCAAATACATGCACACAAATGTGCACCAGCATATACATGGGTGAACAAGCACGTGTATGCCACACACATACATATGAAAAAAATGCCCTTCATGCCAGGTTACTTGCACTTATTCTTTGAATTTGGTGGCTTATTGTTCTGTGGCTGCAGTGTGGCTGTCAGGCACCAAGCATCTCATCTGTGATCGAAAGGAGAGACAGGAATACAGAAGAGAAGGACATGCTAACCAGGACTTCATTTTTATCAGGAAAGCAGACTCTATCCATCTTTCTCCCTGGGAGAACAAGGTCACAGCAACACTCTGAGAACCAACACTAGCCCTTGGAAATCATGATTTGTTTAGCCCTGTGCTGTCCATTATAAATGTCAAACTAGCTCCATATGTAAAGTATCAGCAGCCCCATTTAAAAAGTAAAATGAAAGCGATGTCAGAAGAGATATCAGAAGGCTAGTGGCATAATATAACATATATATAATCTAATATGTCCCAGGAATTTCTGTTTTCACATGTAATCAACCTAAAAATAATAAGATTTTGGTGTTTTATTATTGTCATTGAGTTACTGAAATTCAGTGTGTCCTTACTTTTATTGTGTTTTGAAACAGGGTCTCCCTGTAGCCCCAGCTGGCATGGAGCTTGCTATGGAGAACAGGCTGGCCTCAGTCTCACAGAGATCTGCCTGTCTCTGCCACACTGGTGTTGGGATTAAAGGCATTTTCCACTACACCTGGCTGTGTACTTACTTTTGATGCACAGACGAATGGGGACTAGTCATATTTCAAGTGCTCTGGGGCCACAGGTAATGAAAGTGTGTATGTTAGACAAGTACAGATTAAGGCTAATCATGATTTATCTCTGGAAGGTGGATGGCAATGTGCCTTCTGTCTTAAGAAACCTTAATTGTATTAACTTGGAAGATGGGATAAAGAGGGAGTGACAAAGCTTATTCCAGGACACAAATAGCAATTCCATTGCCCTGGAACAGTATTTATGATCTCAGAAATTGTAGATCTTCCTATGGCTGGGCTTCAGAATCATGGCTTCTCTTACTGAGGCACACAACTGGCAGTTGATATGTTTTCTTTGCTATTGTTTTGAAACAGGTTGACCTCAAAATGTAGACAGGGATGACCTTGAAATACTGATTCTCCTGTTTCTACCTTTCAAGTGCCAGTCTTACAGGTGGGCACCACCACACACACCTCACACTTAATGAAGTGTGTGAGTGTGTTTAGTACCAGGTGTTTAGTAAGTGAATGTGCTCACACCTAAGATAAGAATCTCATAAAATGAGACGCATACACCAGCCACATTCATGGAGTCATGTACATGGATGTGGACCATTGTTTTACCAATTTTTTTTCCTTTTTCCTCCCTTCTTAGGAGACTCATGCCCACACCTTCTGAGGCCCCAAGGCTAACAAACCTACATAAGATGTCCTATTTGAATTTTGAATGGTTTATATGACATTTGGGAGGGGGTGACTTACAAAAACTCAGATTCTTATACGTGTTTCCTTTTCCATATTTGAAATGCACAGGCCATCCATCTCCTGCCCCTGGTCTCTCTCGCTCCATGTCCGGTGCTCAGTATGCCAGTATGGCAGTGGCCACCCCTTAATGGCTTGACTTACAAAGAAATGGCTTCTCATAACCCAAGCACCATTCAAGCCCTGCCCATAGTTTCCATTAGCTTTCATACCGCTCCACAGTCTGAGTACTCATCTTGCCCTGTGGAGCCATTCACCACTTCCCTGCTGGCCTTACACTTTGTTCTAAGTTCCAAAAAATGATTGTGGCTCCACCCCTTTTCCAAGGTGCCTCGAGTCACTCACTCTTTTCAGAGGAAGGAGTAATTTTCGGGCTGCAACCATTCGGGCAGGGCAGATGTAAGCCAGGACTGTGCCCTGTAGTTGATGGTGCCTGAAGAGACCCAAAGGCTCCAGGGAAGCCTAAATATAGAAAGCTCCTACTAGGAGGGAAAAGGGAAACAGTAAGATCAAGTAGATGTTGAAACCTCAAAGTAATGAGGCTCTTGTTTCATTTTTTGCCTCTACTCCTGTGCCTATTAACTCATAACTTCCTTAGATTCTGGTTAGGTATCTGTGCCATACCTGAAGGCTAGATTAGATGCTATAGTGGAACCAAGAATGAAATTCCATTATATTCTCAAACATTCGAGAAGACAGCCTTGGTACACTGATGACATTCTCTTAGCTCAAACTAGAGGCCATGAGAAGCTCTCAGGGAAGAGAACTTGTTGACCACACAGAAAGCTTCCACCTCAAACCTCTGTATCTGCCTTTTTCTGGGTTATTTCTAGCTAAAGGCATAGAAGTTCTGGAATGTTAATGATGGTCTTAGTTAGCTTTCTATTGCTGAGATAAAGTACTGACAAAAACCTACTTGTGGAGCAAATGGTTAATTTCACCTCAGCTTACTGTTCATCATGGAGGGAAGATGGGACAGGAACTCAGGGCAGGAACCAAAGTACAGACCATGGAAGAGTGCTGCTTCCTGGCTTGCTCCCCTGACCTGTGCCCAGACTGTTTTCATATACAACCCAGGACCACCTACAGAAGGGTAGCACTACCCACAGTGGGCCGGGCCCTCCCACATCACTCAACAATCAAGAAAATGCCCCAGAGACGTGGTCACAGGCCAATCAGATATACAGGGAATCCCTCAGCTGATGTTCCCTCTACTCATGTGTGTCAAATTGGCAACCGAAGCACACTGACCATCTACATGCTGAAACATCAGATGGTTGAGAATGGAGCAGATGCATGAGTGCTCCCGCCTCCCTGTTCTTGGGGGCAATGGCAAGGATGCACTTCATAGTCTCTTAGGTTGCTCTGCAGGAAAACCCCCGCCCCAACTGTTATCCACATTTGCATACCCTTCCTGGCCCTCCTCTTTCTCTAGTGGAACATGCCTCCTTAACTTACATGCTGAGTAAAACACTGCCACTCAAAACCTTGTATGAGTTTTGGCTTTTAGAAAAATTTTCAGATCAGGGGCTGAAGAGATGGCTCTGTGGTTAAGAGCACCGGCTGCTCTTGCAGAAGACCCCGGTTTGATTCCCAGTACCCACATGGTGGTTGACAACTGTCCGTGACTCCAGTTCCAGGGGATCTAATGCCTTTTTCTGACCTCTTCAGGCATTGCGGGACACCAGAACACAGGTGCACCTACCTACATGCAGGCATTACATTCATACTTATAAAATAAAAATAATAAAATATTTTTTTCAGTTCAAGATGGTCTATGGGGGCCCGTCTCAATATCAAACCACATATATTTAACAATAATGGCTTTTAGTAATTCTTACCTTGAAAAATTTAAAGATTAAATTATATTTTGAAGCCTAAAAATATATACGGGAAGAAAAACTCTGCCTTCCTCAGAAGAGTCCCAGTTGTGCCTGGGAATTCAATTGGCATAGATCAATAGGAACAATGGGTAATATAAGTCTATGTGACATGGGAGCCCTCCTGAAGAAACAAAGGCCACAAAAGAGGGTAGAAACGTTTCTAATTAGCAGATTGGAGAAAGAACGAACTGTGAAGATGTGACTGAACAATGAGGGTTCTTCTAGCAAGGTCTTTCCATTATTCTCCCAGTTTCTACTCTTCAGCTTTGAAGACAAGGTTGCTGCTCATCCTTTTGGTACAGGGAGAGAGTCTTCCATATAAGAACTTTTTCTGTTGCTTTTAAAAGACAGCACAAAGGTCAAAGGGCAAATCCTATCGCACCTGTTGTTTTTCAAGCGTCTTAACGTAAATAGCAGCACAGCAAAACAGCTTATTTTAATCTTTGCACCTGCCATACCCCTTTTCCTTACCCTACAGTATCAATAAACTCAAGAAATGGACTACATTCTAAGAAGAAGCTCTCAAAGTAGTGATGGGTGGGAACCACTCCTTGGCAGAACTATTTAGTTATGCATATCTCCTAATTTCTATTTAAATCTTCCCCTCATGTCAGAATCCCGAAGATGGTCTTGGAGGTGTAACAGGATTGCTTTGTCTCTCTTCATAGTTTAACAACATTGGAAACTTCTCCCCTTTCTGCTTTCTGTGGGAAAGAAAAGGGGAAAAAAGGATGAAAGAAAGGTTAAATACTCCCCTTAGGACCACTCTGAGTCCAGAGTAAACATTCAAATAGGATATGGGCTACCAATGTGCTGAAAGTACAGTGGTCAGGACCCTTCCATGGCTAGATTAATGGCACATAAAATTAAATTTTCATGTCCTTCATTGCACTGATCACATTTCAAGAGCTCAGGAGTCACACGTAGCAAGTAGCTGCTCCACTGGGAAGCACAAAGATGCAAACATTTCCATCACTGCCACAAGCTCCACTGGCTATTGTAAGGTTGAGCCTCTTGGTTGTGAATGGAAGGAGGTTCACTAGATAACCCATTCTCTTCCCTGAGCTTGTTTTTTGATGTCTAGTTCTTCCTAAAACAAAGCTCCCAACTTTCGCACAATTGTAATCGCCTTCCATGCTAGCCAAGGTAATACTTAGCTACCTACATCCAGCAAAGACCTCAGCCCTGAAAGTCACTGGAGAAATGTATACTACAAATTTGATGTACATGAGAGTCCTCCTACAGAAAAGAAGGTTCAAAGAAGTAGGCAGAGCTGCATACTAATATACCAGACTAGAAAATGGGTAAGTGTTCAAATCAAATTTTGATGTCAGTCAGGAGACCCACCACATCTGCACCCCACCCCCAGCCTCCTCTATGCACAATGCTCTCCAGGTGTTATCACATGGGAGCTCTGGTAAGGTGGTGTAAGCTCAGGATTCCTTTGAATAGCAGGCTCTGACATATCTCAAAACAGCTGTTTCCCCCTTCCACCCCAGTAGAAAGCATGAAGGGATTTTTTTTTCCTGGGATTTTCACTGTGATTTTACCAGAAGATAAAACTCACAAACATGTGTACCTCCTGGCTCCCCTGGACTTCTTATCTTTCAAGGTTGTCCACAGTAACCTTTAACAACTCATCACTTACAGTGTTTCTACCCTGACTGGGACTGCCATGGAGGCTTCTGCCTCAGGATTTCTGCTCATATGTACTGAGTTTTTGTCTATCTATCTGTCTGTCTCTATAGCTTATAGGGCAGTAGTTTGTCCTATGACCAAAAGTCTCTGAAAGCATGGAGAAGAGCTGTTGGTTTTCCATTTTCAGATTTTTACTTCTTGTTAGGATGGAAGAATTCCAAAGCCTTTGCTTGCTGGAGAGAAAACAGTGTGCATTAAATAAAAATGTGTTTGAAGTTTCCAGGGAAAGTAAGCAGGATGCTCCGTTTTCTCCCGTGTCCTTGTTTTTCATCTCCTGCTCTTTCTACTATTCTGATTAAAAGTGGCTGCTTTTACTAATACCTTCTTCCCTGTGGTTATTAACTTCCCCACCCCAAGTGCATTGGGCTTAAAACTCATTATTATATCTCAAATGTTCTCTTTACTCCACTTATAAAGAAACTGGCCACAGAGGCTTGAAGTTGTTAGGAATTCTTTCTGCATACAGTGATAAACTACCTCACACCATTCCAAGACGTATGAGGCATATGTTGCAATCATGGGATATTAAAAATATTAATAAAAAACATGAGCAGATTACCATGACTGTTTGAACCAAGATACCTGCTGTTTGTATATCCCCAGTTGGCCCATCTCTAACAGCACAGCTTTTATATTCTAATTTTTAGGACTGAACTAAAAAGATCATGATTGGCTTGCCACCCAATGAGTTAGATGTTCCATTTGGTTATTTCTCGACAGCCTGGAACAATGCCAATCTGTTTGTTCACTCCTTCCAAACCTCACTCTTCCCAGGTGAGATACTTCTGAAAAATTGTCTCTGTTAATTTACCAGAGGAAAGAGTATAACCCAAGTACAGGTGGTGTAGGACACCAGATCTGAGAAGTTTTGCTATAAGGATCCCACAGGCTTATACTGGGAGCTGTGGAAGAATAGGCAGACTGTTATTTAATTTTTTTCATCACTTCAGTTTTTCTTATAATTGGATTTTACACCAACCTAGGAAGAATTAAAATACATTTGCCTCTGCTGCCTAACATTTTTGCGTGATCACATGACAGTCAGCCCAGCGTTAACCTGCTAGTCTAGAGAAAAAACTCCTCCAGTTTCTCATACTGTCTGATTAATAGCAAGTCATAGACTTTACAATAATTAGGAAATACATCTAACATGGGTTCTCTGGTTCTGTGTTGAATAGAATCTAATTTTCTTTGATGACTCAGAGGGCATTTTTACATCTTATATTAATCATCATTGTTAGGAAGATCAATTGCCAGCAAAGCAAGATTTCCAAACGCTATGAAGAAATTGCAGATGAAACTGCTCTCAGAACTTAACTCACTAAACTCCATTCTTTTCAGAAGTTTCCTGTGCTTGCAACAGTGTATAGCAATGATTTTTTGCTAGCACTATATCTCCCCTGTGATGTGACAAGTGTCTAAGGAAGCTGCTGTGTAACCACTGTGCATCTCTGCTTGCTTTCACATTCTTTGCTGATTCAATACATTTTTTTTCTAAGCCTGAGCACTGTGCATTGTATATGACTCTGTCCTGAGTCAGTAGAAACAAAAGAGACGTGAGTTTCCAGCTCTTCTGGTGCTTATGTGCTGGTCAGTACATGGAAAAGCAAGTCTCCAAAACCACAAGGTAAATGCTATGGAGAAAATGAACTGTGGGATAGAATGACCAGGAGAGGAGAGCTTTCTGTGAAGGTAACAAATGAACAGAGAAATGAAGGCTTGGCAGAACATGCACTGGATTGTCTGGGAGAAGGGTACGCTCAGAGCAGAATAGAAACCAAGGGCGTGGGTCCTGCAGAGTAACTTCAGAGTATGCTAAAAACAGAAATGGAGGTGATTATATTGTTTCATGGGCAGTGTGGAGCAGAGTTTCAGGATGTAGTTGAGCAGTAAGTTGGGAAGGACATAGATATCCCCCATGGTTTGGTCTCTAGCTCTTGCCTTATATTTGTAAGTGATTTCATATTAGCAGCAGATCCAAACCTTACCCATGCTTAGGTATGTGACCAATCAGGCATGGCTTTCTCCAAAGGCTGACCTAGAAGGCAACCATAGTAACAGGCAAGGCTTCACCTCCTACGTGAACCATGTTGGTGACATTAAATATGAAAAGCCTAAAATCACCTTCCTTAGGATGTCTCAAATGTGGCAGGTACAAGGCCAGTCACCATCCTGCACCAGTGCATAGTATGCTGTGAATGTTTACAAGTTTAAGGATATTTCTATGTGCTAATCAAGAATGCACTGCCAAAAGGATCCCAACCAGTCTCCCAGATGAAGATTTGTTCCAGAAATGGCTGCTCTAAGCCAGCCCTTCATTCCCATCTCCGATCAATAGAAATACTGATAACACACTAAATGTTAAAAATATGGGAGAATCTGACCTGAAAGCTACCTACCTGAAGGTTAGCTCTCATAGTTTTGGAGACCACTATGCAAGCTGCTAAGAGATAACATCAATAAATGGTTCATTCCAAGCTTTAAGGCCTAATAATCACCAAAATGGCTGGCCCAGCAAACCATATTGGGGCAGTAATGGCACTTTTATCTTGGGGGTAATCAATAGCTACCTAAATGGATTTAAAGCTTACTCAAAGAGAAGGAACTTGTGTGTGGTACTGTAAACATAATAAAAAACAGATGGATGGACAGGTCATAGATCTTAGAGAAAACCCCAAGGTTATCACAAATGTAATTTCTTACTATGTGCTAAATATGGATCATTATATTTACAGACAAGTATGCTAGTCACCTCTCATCAAAGCAGCTTCTCTTGCAACAGGTATTACAGAGTTCTACAACTGGTCACAAACAGAGATTGTCTGTGAAATGTCCAATCCTAGGTAACATATCTACAATGGAACTTCTACACATAAGGCTCACAGAACATAGCAGAACAAGGGGTAGAGAGAATACTAATGCATCTTTCAACTCTCATCATCAAAGTTCCTTCACACAACACTGAAGGACACAGACGGACAACGCATGGAAAATAAGTCTGCAGAGTGTGGGTTCTTGGACAGGTCTTCTGTATTAAACTCTACTTACCCAGGGCTCAGGGACCATCATGGCAGAAGTGACAGAAAGACTGTAAGAGCCAGGGGAGGAGGTGCATGACCATATGGAAATACAGTCTAAGAGCTCCTGGGACCTTGCTCGTAATGAACCTATAGCAATGTTGTCAACATGCACAAGCCCCATGCAAACCTAAGCAGACAAAATTCCAGCATAGAACTGTGGAAATGGGCCACAGGGCCCAATCTTAGCCAAATAATGGCAGCTGATTACTGCTGGGTGAGGAAGAGCTGATCTTAAAGGGAGGGACTATGGATAGGTTGACTATATCTCAGTGGCTAAATTTGTACTGAGGGACCTTTGGGAACACTAACTTGACTTTCTAGGCCTTAACATTGATGACAGGATGCATGAAATCCAGTGGGGGAGGTGATGGGAGGATGTCAGTAGGGAAGGGTGTACAAAGATGATTATGATGTTCTGTATGAAATACACATAAATTTAATAAAAAAGAAAAATGGGAGGGATTTCTGAAGTCAATGTCTTATAACATAATGGATATCATATTGCCAAGTTAAATGTATTTTAAGGTGTCTGGAGTTACTCCTGGCATTCTCAGGCTCCATGTACTTAGTTTAATTACAGGGTCTTTATGAAGTTCGATATTTTTCCACTTCATGACAAAGACATCCAGCTATCCCTTTGCTTCAGGAAAAGAGGAGGCAGGAGAAAAGAAGGATTGGAGAGATGGGAAGAAAGGAAGGAAAGAAGGAAGGGAAGGAGAGAGAGGAGTGGGGGGCAAGAAAAAATTAAATGAAAAGGAAAGCAAAGGAAAAAGGAGAGTCAATGTCCAGTCTTTCCCATCCATCCTGGCTCTTCGGCAAAACAGGTATAACTCATGAGCCAATGATAGAATACCTGGTTAGGAAGCTGTAGGGCAGAGTTCACATATTTCTGTCAAAGAATAACCCCAGCCTTTATACTGACTGCTGGTCAGAAGTCAAGCGGGACTGTGCCCTGGTTCTTGGTATTCTATGTGGGTTACACAAAGAAACTGGTCATCTGTCAAGTCATCAATATGACCAAGAATGTCTAAGAACTGATTATAATATATTCTTATGTTTGCATTCTGATAGGTGTTCTTGAGAGAGCAGGAAAGTAACAAGACAAAGACTCCTCTGGTATGTTGTACATTCGCCTGTGAACACACAAGCACACAACCTGAAAGTAAACTTAGTTTGATATGTTTCAGGGCAGATGCTGGTAAACTGCTTCTAGATTAGCAAAATCCATTCTGTTCTCAGTTCCGGTCCATAAGCTACTGATGTTTTTTCATATTTTAAAATGTTATATAAAACAAACCAAACAAGATATAAGGGACTTCTATAAAGAGACTTTGTGTAACCCCCAAAACTTAAAATATTTATTCTATACGTTAAGAAAAGAAGTTGTTGACTAAGTAGAGGTATCAGAGAAGTGGTTGTTTAAAACCTGCCATGCTGGAGCACATGTGTAAATGTGTGACCCACCCCCCTGCTCCCTGCCTGCTCCTAGAATCTCTTGATATACTTAGATATCCTTTTCTTTTACTTAGCATTTTTCATCTTCTAATATATATTAACAAGGACTTATTTATCGTATCACTTTCTTGTATTGGTCTCTTCACTAACCCCTGGAATTCAAGCTCTGAGGAGATAAGGTTCTATCTGTTTTCTTATCAACTATAAGTCAAGTGCCTAGAACATCTCTTGCCATGTATTTCAAGCTTAATAACTGTTGAATTAAGTAGCACATCAATGTGTTTATGAAATAGCTTTGAGAAATCTTTCTTACTCCGGGTAGAATGACGAATTCTATCCACAAGATTGCCAGTTCTGCCTGCACTGTTTCTCTGAAACTGTCTGGGTGGTTCTTAGAAAAATGAGCCTCAGACTATTTAAGCAAAGCTTCAGAAATGGTTTGTAACAACTGGTACAGCAGTCCACACCTGTACTCCCAGCATGAGGGAGGCAGAAGCAGGAGAAACATGATGTGAAGTCAGCCTGAGTTATAGAGCAAAACCTTGCCTCCTCATTCTAGGAGGAATGGGAGGGGTGGAAATAATGCAAATATAGTATTCATGCATAAAATACTTTTTAAAAAGGTAAAAGAAATAAGTGAAATTAATTTCAGTTACGGTTTATTTAACTCAACAAATCTAAACTAGAACATTTCAACATCCATTCAGTATAAAGATTATTACAATATTTTACATTTAAATTTTCTTCAAGAACCTAAAAAATAATGAAAATAAAGAAATCAATGTTATGAAGTGATCAAGTTTCTTTATTATAAAGAGCCTCGACTCAATTAATGTAATATTTCAATATCAAAACTTATCTTAAATCAGTAATTCTTTTCACAAGATGAATACTACCATTCTTTTCCAAAGCAAAATTGATACTGTGACAGCCCCAAACTGCCTTTAATCAGCCCCTCCACTCAGCATTCAGCACCTTCCAGGAGGCCTGAAGTCCCTTAGACAGAGAAATAGCAGCAATTCTGTTAGTCCTGTAGCCAAATCACATTTAAATGCACAGCCCTGAGCTGGGAAGAGCAATGGCTTACATTCTCTTTAAGGTGAAATCTTTCTGAGAACAGATTTGAGTGAAGACAAAGCTGAACAGATGCAAGAAGATCTAAGTTAGAGAAAAGGAAACCTCAAAGCCTAGGAGGAGAGGGAAGTCTAGGTGTAAAAATTCAACTTTCTCTGCCCAGTTATAGACATTTAAAGACACAATTCCAACAAAACATGACACTTTGCACTTTGAATCTTTAGTTATCAACTGTTTCTCAAAAGAGGCTTTTGTAGGGAAAAAATAAAACCTTTTCATTTCAAAATTTACATGGGTTTAGCCCAGTATGGTGGTGAATGTCTTTAATCCCATATATAGCAAGTTCCAGGTCATCTGGAGCTACAGGGAGACCCCATCTTAAAAAACAAAGGAAGAACAAAAAAAAATTTAAATTTACCATTAATTCATTTGTGGAACTGACCAGCTGTCTAGAAAATTGTTTCCGTGTTGTCATCTATCATCTCTGACTCTTATAACTTTTCCACCCCCTCTTTCACAATTATCCCTGAGACTGTGAAGACAGATGTTTGATATAGGTGCCCTATTCAGGCATAAGCACTGTAGTTTCTTGTTCTCTGCACATGGGTCAGTTGTGGGTTCCTGTGTTAATCACCATCTTCTGTATACAGAAGCTTCTCTGGTGAGAACTGAGAGATGCATTAATCTATAGATATAACAGTAAATCATTAGGAGTCAGTTTAACACTATATTTAGCAGAAAACTAGTATTTAGACTTTCCCTTATGCTTTATGACATGTCTAGCCTTAGATTCCTAGGCCTGATATCAGTGTAGGGTACAGGCACCATCTTATGGAGCAGACCTTAACTCCTATTAAATAGTAGTTGGTTACTTACTCCCATATTTGTGCCACTATTGCACCAGAGGCCATATCTTGCTAGGTCAGTTGTAGTGGAAAAACGCAGGATTCATGGCTGGGTAAGGTTAATGACTAATATTTTCTTCTGGTAGCATACACAGCACCTTCTACCACAATGAAAGCTATCCAGTACAATTGAAACTTTGAAGTCATTACCAGCTGATTTCTCCTAGTGTTTTCTATGGATCATGTATATAGTGTCTTCAGCAATAGTGTGCTATCATCCAGTTCTGGTGGGTAACTAAAATCAGGAGCAATGGCCAGTATTGTTTGAAGGTCTATGGAACCCCATATCAGTAGCTGCAAAAGAGGGAGTGAATTTCTGGCATTGGGTTTTTATTTTGGAGCCTATGGTGTGTAGTTGGGGAAATGTCCTACTGTTATAAGGTAACTCCTTTTTTTTTCCTTTTAAAATATTTTATTTATTTATTTATTTTTAGAAGAAGCATTTCATTACAGCTTTAACATACTCATTAATAGTTTCCAGAGCAAAGATACATCTCTTGCAAAAGTGGCTATAAAAGTTTATGTTTGCTGTTGAATTAGTACAGTCATAAAACATTTTGCTGTGTATAATAATCCTTA
>NW_008332087.1:1683800-1688443 GCF_000622305.1 Nannospalax galili
GTCACAGAAACATGGCCTCCGGCTCTGGAACTGCCAGCTTTTCCTGTGTGATTTTCAGGCAGTCTGACAGCCTGGCAGGAGCCCACTTCCACATGTAAATAGGGCATCCCACAAAGTACCTATCAGCTAAGGCTTTTACCACTACCCCCACAGCATAAAGTATCCTGGTTTTCCCTCAATAATTGGAGCTGAATCACTAAGACCTGGAGCCGAGCTGAGTCACTGAATAAAGGAGCTGTACCACTGAGTCTGACTGAGCTGAGTTCTGTCTTATTGCCTACGATTCAGTCTCTCCAGAGGGGGCTGTCCCTTCGTAAACAAGGACTCGTGAAGACCCTGCTTTCGCCATTCCCACACCTCCCCTCATGACCCGGCAGCTGACGGACCTCGAACCTAGAGGGAGTGCCTGGTAGATTGGAACGGAACCCGCCTGGAAGCGCAACGATCAGTAGAGTCGCCAGCATCCAGTAGTTGCGGAGACCCTCAGCAACACAGTGCGTGACACACGTGCACCCCAGCAACGCGGTGCGTGGGACCCGCCCATAAAAAATGAACTATATTTGAGGAGGAAGCATAAAAAGTTATGTCATGTTAATTAGTAGAGGTGATAAACATTACCATTGAAATCTACCTGATGACTTTATAGACATACACAGGTGCCAAGGATCTGAGTGCAACCAATTATGACTAGTAATAATCAGGTACACACAGATTAGAGATGCATGTGCCACCATCTCGGTGTTATGAGCAAAGGTAACTCATTTTAATCTCCTTTCGTTATATATATATATGTACTTTAAAATGCTTCTATAATGACAGTTTACCATATGGCTTTTTCTAAAGGCTTTTAATGTTAGTTATCCCTCCACATACTCCTTCCTCTGCCCTGCTCGTCTATTCTCCATCCCAAATAACCCTTCTGATATTATTTTTCCCACTTTATTATCACTGCATTCTATCTCCCCTCCCATGAAGCCACCCACCTCCTGGCCATTTGTTTGTTTCCTGGCCTTTCTGGATTTTCCAACTGAAACATCTGTATCTAAGAAATCAAGGCCAGGACATCCATCTATCAGAGGAAACATGCAATATTTGTCTTTCTGGGTCTGGGTTATCTCACTCAGAATTATTTCCAGTGTCAATTTACATGTGAAGTTCATAATTCAATTTTATTAAATATTTTATTTATTATTTTTTATTTTATGTGTATGAGTGTATTGCCTGCATGTAGGCAATTGCATCTGTGTCATGCAATGCCTGTGGAGGACAGAAGAGGACATTGGATCCCCTGGAACTGGAGTTATAGACAGTTGTTAGCTGCATGTGGGTGCTGGGATTCAAACCTGGGTGTTCTGCAAGAACAACCAGCGCTCTTAATGGCTGAGCCATCTCTCCAGCCCCTCGTAATTCAATTTTTAAGAGCTGAATAATGATCCATTGTATACATGTACCACATCTTCATTATCCATTCATTAGCTAACGGACATCTAGGTGTTTCTATTTTCTGACTATTGTCAAAAAGCAGCAATGGACATGGATGAACAAGTATCTCTGTAGTCAGATATAGTTTTTAGGGTATATGCCCAAGAATGGTAACGTTGGGTCATACTGTGGATTTAGTCCTAGTTTTTTGAGGTGTCTCCACACTGATTTCCATAGTGTTTTCCAGATAGCTGGAAAATTCCTCATACGAACTCACAGCAATGGTGACAGCATGCACAAGCATCATGTAAGCTCAAGCCAGAAAAATTTCCCAGTATAGGCATGGGGAAGTTGGCATGAAACCCCAACCCTACCTGAGAAACTATTCAAAACCAATGGCTACTGGAAAAGCGAGACCCAGTTTCATTTAAGGCTGTGACTCTTAGTAGCCAGTCATCAGTGAATAGGTCTACACTGCAAGACTTTTGAGGACAACAAAGGTGTAAGGCATATATGCATAAGAAAGAAATCTGGTAAGAAAATTGCACTTACAATAACATCAAAGTGGGGGCTGAAGAGCTGACTCAGCATTTAAGAACACTGGCTGCTCCTGACAGGTGTGTGGGGGGGACCCTGGGTTCATTTTCCAGCACCCACATGGTCCTTAACCCCAGTACCTGGAGATTCAATGTCCTCTTCTGACCTCCGCCGGCATTCCACAACACAGGTACACTTACATACATGCAGTACACTCATACACATAAAATAAAAATAATTACTAAAATAAAATAAATAACATCAAAGTGTGTGTGTGTGTGTGTGTGTGTGTGTGTGTGTGAATAAAATCTAACCAAGAAGGTGAAAGATATGTATAATGAAAAGTTCAAAATACTGAAGCATGAAATCAAAGAAGACATTAGAAGATGCCAAGCTCTCCACTTTTCTGCTGCTGTGATAGAAACACTTATAGAAGGAAAAAGTTATTTGAGCTTACAGTTCCAGGGGAATTACAGTCCACCATGGTGGGGAGGCATGGTGGCTGGAGGTGGCTAGAGCAGGAGCAGCAGAAGTTAAGCTCTCACATCATCAAGCAGGCACAGGAGGCAAGAGAGCAACTCAAGATCTGGCAAGGCTTAAGAACTCTCTAAGCCCACCCCTAGTGACATGCTTCTTCCAGGAGAGCCACTCCTTCTAAAACCTCCCAAAACAGAGTCACCATCTGGGGACAAAATTTCCAGACACTTGAAGCCTATGAGGGACACTTTCATTCAAACCACCACACTCTCCTATGCTCATAAATTGGGACAATTAACATTTTTAAGATGACTATATTACATGGAGAGATATACAGACTCCACACAATTACTATCAAAATTCCAATGACAGGCTGGGTATGGTGGTGGATGTCTCTAATCCCAGAAATCTGCATGGCAGAGGCAGGCAGAGCTCTGTGATTTGGAGACCAGCCTGGTGTACACAGGCAGTTCTAGGTCAGTCAAGGCTAAATAGTGAGACCTTGTCTCTAGAATAAAATTTCCAATGACATTTTTCATAGATGAATAAATATTCTAAAATTCCTATAGAAACACAAAACTCTCCAGATAACCAAAGCACTCCTAAACAGAGACAGTAATGTTGGAGGCATCACAATATCTTATCAAAAACTATATTATAAAGTCATAGAAATATAAACAGTATGTAATGACACTAGCATGAAAACAGCCACATGGAATAATGGAATAAAATAGAAGACTCAAAACAAACTCATACATCTATAGCCACCTCAACTTTGACAAAGATGTCAAAAAAACATATATTTTAAAAATCTCTTCCACAAGTAGTGCTAGCAAAATTGGAAATTCATAATTAAGAGAATGGGAATGAGCTGAGAGTTATATCTTTCACCCTGCACAAAAGTAAGGTCAAAGGTAAGACCTGAAACTCTCAAACTGCTAGAGACAAAACATAGGTAAAACCCTTCAAGATATAGCACAGGCTATATCTTGGCAAGGGCTTTCTGAAAAGGGCTCTAATAACTCATAAAATAAATCCAAGAGTTGACAAATGTGATTGCATGGATTAAAAACGTCTACAGATCAAAGGACACAATCAGCAGAATGAAGTATCAGTCCGTAGAAGGGACAGTCTCTAGACGGGGAAACATATTTGTCAATTATGCGTATAACAGGGGACCAATGCCTGGAATCTAAAAAGAACTGCAAACATTAAATGCCAACCTGAATCATCCAGTCAATAAATGAACTAATGAGTTGAATTGATAGTTCTCAAAAGAAGAAATACAAAAGGCTAATAAGTATTTGAAAATGTGTTCGGAATCTTTAGACATCAAGGAAACCCAAATTAAAACTGTTCTGTGATTCCATCCCATGCCAGTCAGAAGGGCCATCTTGATGATATACATCTACAACGACGTCATGATGAAATCCACTAAAAATAATCAGAAACAAGGCAAAGAAGCCTTCTTTTACCAACTCTGTTCAATATTTTAGTTGAAGGTCTAGCCAGGTTCAGGCAAGGAAATGAAATAAAAGCCATTCAAATCAGAAAAAAAGAAGCAAATTTATGTTTACAAATGACCTGCTCTTTTTAAAAAATAATTTACTTGTTATTTCAATTTTTGGACGTATGAGTGTTATGCCTGCAAGTATATAAGTGTACCTGTTTTGTGAAAGCCCATGGAGGTCAGAAGGGGGTATCAGATTCCCCTCCCAACTGGAGTTACAGATGGTTGTTAGCTACCATGTGGGTGCTGGGAATCAAACCTGGATCCTCTGCAAGAAGAGCCAGTGCTCTTAACCTCTGAGCCATCTGTCTAGTCCTTGATTGCTTCTTATTTGGAAAGAATTCTAAAGATTATACATATGCATGAAAACACAAATATATCCCCCACAGACCCAAATAAATATATATTGCGAAATGCAAAATATCACAAAATACAAAATCAGCAACATACTCATCAGCCGTTTTGCTACATGCTAATAATGAACCATCTGAAAAGAAAATTAAGAAAATTCCATTTACAATAACATTGAAAGAATAAAACATATAAGGATAAGCCTAACCAAGCCTAACCAAGGAAGTAAATATTTTCATAATACAAACTACAAAATATTGCTGGAAAAATTAAATAAGTCACTAATAAGTGGAAAAACATAAGATATCCATACATTTGAAGACCTAATATTATTATTATGATTATT
>NW_008332087.1:1688505-1694196 GCF_000622305.1 Nannospalax galili
ACTGGAGTTATGGACAGTTGTTAACTGCCATGTGGGTGCTGGGAATCAAACCCGGCTCTTCTGCAAGAACAGTCAGTGTTCTTAACCACTGGGCTATCTCTCCAGCCCCGAGAAGACCATCTCAATCTACTACCAAAACAATCTGCAAATTTAAATTTAATACATCACTGTGGAATTCTCACCATTTTTTTTTTTGCTGAAATTGATAGTCATCCCAGATTTAATTTCAAATCCCTAAATCTAAGTGGAAAAGAAATAAAAATTGGAAACATCATACGTCCTGCCTTCAAAAAATGTTGTGGTGGTGCAGGCCTTAAATCTGAGCACTCACTTGAGAGGTAGAGCCAAACGGGTCTCTGTGAGACTGAGGCCAGTCTGGGCTACATAGTGAGATCTAGGCCAACTGGGGCTATGGGAAGACCTTGTCTCAAAAAACAAAACCAAAATCATATTCTAAAGAGATAGTAATTAATATAGAATGGTGCTTGCATGAAGACAGACAAGAAAACAGTAGTGATCCCCCAAAATATGTTTGTGTATATGGTCAAATTCCTTTTGACAAGAATTCTAAGATTACTTATTGGAAAAAAAGGGATATCTTCAAAAATTAGAATGAGGAAAACTGGCTATCCACTTGATAAAGAATAAGTTAAGACTGTTATCTTACAGTGTGTTAAAAAATTAAGTGAAGACGAATTAAAGACCTAAGTATAAGACCTAAAACTACAAAACACTTAGAAGCAAAAACCTTCATGACATTTTACTTGACAATGATTTTTTAAAAGACATATCATCAAAAGCACGGGCAACAAAAGCAAAAGTAGAGATTGGAGTGACAGCTCACTCAGCATGGTGTTTGTCTTGTAAGCCACACTGTCTTGCATTTGATCCCCCAGAGTCAGCATACAGAAACAGCTGGTGTTCAGACGCTGTATGTGCATTTCTCATGAGGTTTTGAGGGCATCACATTTCCCTCTGGGTTTCCTAGTCCCCCAAGATTCATTCGACTTTACTCTTTTTGTCTCCCAGCTGGTCTCCCTCCTCCTTGCCCAGTCCTAGTGCCCCTATTATCCCCACCGTCCCCTCAAATAACACCTGTCTCCCACCATCTCCAGTGAGACCCTATGTCTACAAGGTGAATGAGAGTTAAGGAATGACAGCCAAGATTGTCCTCCAGTTTGTATACATACACACACACCTGTGCACACGAACACACAAACATCACACACATACACACAGACATACACACATACACACACACACACACACACACACACACACACACACACAAAAGACCATATCAAACTTAAAATTTTATGGATCAAAGAACACAAGCAACATAGTAAAAATTTCAACAACAGAATGGAGAAAATACAGGAGAAAATATTTGAAAATCATGCCTCTGGTAAGTGATAGAGTCTTGGATGTATAAAGACCTCTTACTACTTCACTACAAAAATCAAGTAACACAATTTTAAAATGTGAAGAGATTGAATAGTTGCTTCTTTGAAGAATTGTACAATGGACAAAACCACAAAAGTATGCTCAGTATCACCAAGCATCAAAGAAATGCAAATCAAAACCCAAGTGCGATACCAGCCTATGCTCACTAGGATGCTTATGAAAACTCACACAAATTAGAAAACAAATCTTAATGAGGATATGGCTAAACAGGAAGGTTTATGTAGTATTGGAGAGATTGAAGAATGCTGTAGATAGTTGCCTTTAGGGCAGGGATTGTGGACAGGATAGTAGTTTCTCAAAAAGATAAAACGTCTAGAGATCCCTTTCACATCAGTGTAAAGATACTAAACACTGCTGAACTGCACCCTAAAAAATATAGAAAAGTCAGTAAAACTGATGTTTTTATAACAACAAAAATTGAAATAAAATATTTGTCTCAAATACAGAGTTTTTTCCCCACCCAAAGTTTGAATTTGAACTAAGTCTCAAGTTTTTCAAGTAGCCACAGGTTGTAACTGAGGCAGGGAAAATGAAACAAAAAGAAACATTCTAGGCATAGAAAATTACCACTACTTTCCTAAATTCATTTTCTTTTCTCTATTCTCTTTCCAAGAAATGTGCATTTTGTCCTTAATAAAGACATTAGCCAAAACTATTGCCAGACTTAATATTTAAAGTCCAAAGACTGTAATACCCTACTCTGCTCCCGACATGATCCAGAGGCTGCTGGAATCCATGGGTGACTCAGCACCACAAAGAATTCCCACAGCACTCAAGACCTCAGATGGTTTGAATAAATGTCAAACGTAGCTTTCAAAATGGCATTTAGAATTCAGTAAATTCAGTGCCCAGACATTGTAGTTTTGAGCCCACATACGATAGATATTTGAAAACTTCTGAAAACGGTTAATTTTTCTATAACAAACATACTCTCAAGAACAAAACAATTAGAATACAAAAGAATGGGGAAGATAATTAGTATTTAATAAGGCTTTTTCTGCTTCACTGAAATGATTGCAAAAGCAAAGTTAATAAACCTAAAAGTAGGTTAATCTATTCCATCCCTTAAGCCTGCCATTTTAATATTCTTTGTTGTATCCCAAGTGTGCTCAAAAATAGAAAGTTCTACCAATGAGATATTTATCCAAGTACATCCAGTAAATACTTGGGGACCCCACTGTTGCAAATGCTAAGTGTACAGCTGGAATGAAACAAACAATTGAAAGCCATTCTCCAATGTCTTGAATGAGAAAACACTAGAAGCCTTCCTCTTAGTTCCCACATATTGAAGATGTTTGGGAGACTTGAAACAGAACGAAGACAAGCCCTTCTACCTAAAGAGCCTTAACTGATAATAATGGACCCCATTATTATCAATGGTGGTCAGCCCTGGCTCTACCTGCTCCCTGTGCCCCTCAGCCTTCAGCATCATCAGCATGTCTGTGGTGAAACTGGCAATGGTATAAAGTAAGCAGGAAGGATCTGGAAAGGATCTGAGCAGTACTGTCATCTCAGCAGGAATTTGGCTTCATTCAGATCCTAGAGGCAACTGTATGAATTTCTCCACAGTGTGATCCCAACTAGAGGCTAGAGGTAGGCTTTAAAATGCCAAAATCATTTGTTGTCCATGACTGCCTCTGACCTACATTGGTGGGTTAAGGAGACAAAGCCATAATCTCCCAAGCACCTCCAGATAAGATGGCTCTATCAGCTAAGGACAAATGGAAGAAAGATGCCCATGTTCAGAAAAGAAACTCTAGGCAGGGCACCAAGAGCCTCTAATCTGCGTGAAGGGTCTGAGATTTTGAGGGAGGTCGCCACAAGGTGACAGACTTGGAAAAGCTAGTGGATGAAAATATCCCTTCAAAGAGATATGGCTTGAAAACTTTGCTAATGATGCTGGAGTCCACGCCACCCAACCACAATTTCTTTAGTGTTTACCCTGTTCCCATTTGTCCCCAAACCCAAGCACATGGGGGACACCATTTTGCACTGAGCTATCCCCTACCCCTTCCAGGACAACTGAGTTAGCCTCTATTCTGGAGATCATCTAGTACAACAGTGTCTATATCTTGGTATCAAGGATCTCTCAGTCACCAGAGGAATCTTTTGTCTCAGTAAAAGTGACTGGTGCTTGGAGTGTGTTAGGATAGTTATCAATCCCTTACAGACAGGTGGACCCCATGGAGTTACAAGGGACATGTTCTCCTTCTCCCCAAAGTATTACTGTCTCAGATCAGATTTCCTAGAAAGTAAATCTGATGGAGGAGGAGTCACTTGAGTAATGTATTGATGGTATGATCTCTGAAAAAGTCTGTAAGAGACAGATGGAAGTGAAAGGAGCAAAGGAGGGGGTTCAGATTTTTTTTTTAAATCACATGCAGGCAGAAGCCAACCAATTCACTACTGTGTAACTATATCCCCCAAAAGGTAAGCCACTAACTCCCCAGTTAACTCCCACCACAGATGGAAGCTAGGTTGGCTCAGGTCTGTTAGAAGGGGTTTCCCTGGATGTCTGTTTTAGGATGGGTTCTCTAGAAGCCAGTCCTAAAAATGAGAGTATTCTGCAAGAGTTCTGCTGATGAAGAGCACTTAGAAGAAATCATTAAGTACTTGAGGGAAATAACTAGTGCACAGGAAGTAGGGAAAAGAAGCATCCTCATTTGCAGTCTGGTTCATGTTTGAGCTTGATCTCACGGGGAAGTATGGTGGGCACTGAAATCGAGGCAGGGGGACAGAATTTTATACCCTAGGATCAATCACTTATTGATTTGTGGTGAGCTTCCCAGGCATTTTCTGGAGAGGCTTGTCTCCACACAGAGCAGTTGGGAGGCACCAGCTTTCACCCCCACTTCAGCTGGTACACAGGCTGGACAGAAGGGCCTGGGCAGGCACCACACGGGCTCCATGCCTTTTCTGTCACTTCATGTGAGCATCACACAATCAGAGCCCAAACCCGCAGTGGTGTCTCAGGAATTGCTTGAAAAGGCGCCATCATAGCTACCACCCACAGTTTCCATTTGGCCTTCTATTTTTTCCACCATAGTGTAAGATTGATCAAAGATATATTTTTTAAATGTGCTTCTATTTAGATTATCTCTGAAGAAGCCAACTTGATTCTACAAGGAAGTTGCCAAAGCTATAGATAAACTCTGTGTTCATTGAGGAGATTCACAGTTTTGGCTAAAGCTGCTCTTTTACAGTCTGGAAGCGGAGCTATGCTAGGAAAGCCCCTTTGCTGGAGCCCCCTGCCCTCCACACCTTCCCTCTGTCTCCAGTGTGTTATCACACTCAGGGTGAAACTCTGTTTTGTTACTATGGCTACCCTATGCTCACTGTGGATAGCCATCCAATTAACAGTTTTATAGTGCTTTTTGTGTTTTTCCCATCCATTTGAGTCCTTTTTTCTTGTTTTGTTCTTTTCATTGCTGAAATCCAAATGAACTTTTTTCATGATGTTTTAAAGAATTTTTTTTAAAGAAGAAAAGGCACCAGTCAAAGGCAGAAGGCAGTTTGATGAAAAAATGTCAACCAGAGCACTACAATTAAAAGATCTTCAGAAATCTACATCATTGATTTCAGACTGTTTTCTGAGGCACCCTTGCAATTCTGAGAGGTGTCTCTGGGCTGGTAGTCAGAACCATAAGAAAGAGAGACTACTGGACCATGCATATGCTCCTGACCCAAGAAATTACAATAGCTTTTCTTCATTTTTTAGGAATTTATTTATTTACTTATTTATTATGTGTATGTCTGTGTGTGGATTTGTGCACATGTGAGTGTAGGTGACTTTGTAGACCAGAAGAGAGCATTGAATCCCTTGGAGCTATAATTTCAGGTGATTGTGGGCCACCCAATATGGGTGCTGGGAAACAAACTCAGGTCCTCTGCAAGCAGTACACAGTCTTAACTGCTGAGCCATCTTTCCAGCCCCATATAAGATCAATTTTATGTGTTATTTTATATTTCATTAAAGAATATGAGCAGTTAGTCAAAAAACACATTTTTAAGCCCATCATGGTGGGGCACACATATAAATTCAGGATTCAGGAAGCCAAGGAAGGATTTAAAGTTGCAGCTACAGAGTAAAATGCTAAACAAACAAGAAAAGATTTGAAAATCAGAATGAGGTCTAGAGCAGATGCTTTAAGTCACAACCCATATTGCTTCAGCATTTGTCGTATCTATCTATCTATCTATCTATCTATCTATCATCTATCTATCTAT
>NW_008332087.1:1694879-1698004 GCF_000622305.1 Nannospalax galili
TCTTTACCTAGATGCAGAAGCTGCTCTGCTCGTGGGCTGTGTGAAGGTGCCAGGTAGGTAATACCTCATAGAAGCAGCCCTCACTGATGATCTGTTATCCTGGGAAAAGACAAGACCAGGGGAGCCCATAATTTTGTTCAGGAGGGTAGTGTAGAGAGGAATATAATCAAAGTGATTTCATCCTAGCTCAAATATGATTGGCTTATCTTTAGCTAACGTCAAAGAGCTAGACACGTACTTGGCCCTAAGTGCCATTTGTAAAGCTTCACCACCACTCTAATGATTGTGTCTATTTATAATTTTCTGTGACACTGTGGAAAAACCAACTACAGTTACTCTGGAGAGGTCATGTTGGTTGCAATCTAAGATGGCAGCAGTTATACCAAACTGAATCAGTACACAAGGCTTAGATTCAAAACCTAATGTCCTAGCTGTCAACTTGAATTTAAGTCAAGGTCATGCACTGTTAGAAGCAGGATTTAATTCTGAAATTCCTGCCCCTACAACGGTTTCCTTAACCATTGTCCTCTCGAGGCTTTTCTTTTCTAGCACACTTTGCCTTTCATTTCAGGACCTAGCTTTGCGATTATAAAAGGAGCACCGTTTTGTCTCTCACTGTGTTCTAGGCAATATTCTAAAGATCTTTGCATACACAATAGTGTTAGACCATCCAAATATACATCTATCTTGTCCTTCATTATCACTATTTTATCAGAATAAAAACTGAGGAATAGGGAAATCCAGAAACTTGCTCACGTTCACATGATATGTACTTGAGCACCCTTGACTCAAGCAGAGGCTGTCGAGCTTTGTACCTTCACACACTGTGGTCTCTCACATCTCCTGCTTGAATTGGACAAACCCTCGTGGCCTTCCCAAGAACAATTGTTTTTTGTCTCCTTGGCTTGTAGGACCTTGAGACCCTCTTCATTCACCCGCTACCCCCCAATCCCTCCAGACCCCCACTAATTGCTCTTTTAGCTTCTGTAAAATGCTTGGCTGCTGCTTTAGACATGCCTATACATGCCCTGGCATGCCCTGACCCCCGCCTCCTATTCCCCACCCCCACCTCCAGGAAACTATAGATTAAGCAAGCCCTGGCATGAAAACTGCCCTATAAGGTAAAAACAGAGACTCTTGGCCCCACAGATAACAGTCAGCACATTCCACAGCCCTGAGAATAGCGCCTACCAATAAGAAACTTCCAGGGCTGCATCTTATACATCCAATTGGTTTAAAATTATGTTGGCGCGTGCGGGTTCCTTGAACCAACCAAAATGTATCTTCGGTATCCCCCTCCTCTCTTTGTCTAAAACCTATAAAAGGCTCCACTCTCCCTTACTCTGGGCTCTCAGCACAGATCCGTTGAGTTGGTGAGGTCTGAGAGGCCGAGCTTAAGTCCAAATAAACCATAAACCTTTGCTTTTGCATTTTGGTGTGTTGGGTCCTCGGTGGTCTTTTTGGGGTCCAGTGGATGAGGTACAACAGGTTCTACATTTTGTTATGCAGAACACTGCCCAATACTTTGTAGTTTATGAAAACTTTCTCACCATTTCTTCCCATGAGAAAACATTTTTTTGCAAAATTAGAGGCAATATTTTAGAGTCATAAATTTTTTCATCCTTGTGAATTACTGCCATGAGCCTCACCTACTGGGAACTGCAGCCTGCAAAGTGACATATTTTAGTGTGAGGGCTGTAATGGATGCTGATGTGCTACACCGGTGTCCTTGTTTGCTAGTGCAGCCTTCTTACAGCTTGTGAGTGCTGTCTGCTCTCAGCTCATAGCTGTCCTCTACTGTAGAAAACTGCACCCCTTCCATAAGTGGATACCCTCCTAGAAACGCCTAAAGTCCCATCACTCTATGAATGCAGGGTGTCAAATCTCAAAATATCCCATACTGCCTCAAGCAGAGAAAGCTCTGTAGTAAGATTGCTACTCTAGAGCTCCCTGTGAGATAGAGACAAAGCTAGATTCTAGCCAAATTCACATCTTTTCTTAGCTCTTTCCTCTTCCTTACCTAGCTTTCCTGATCACTTCACAGGTTTCTTTTGAAAATTCTCACTTAATAAATGTGAGAATCCCTAATTCAGGTATTATTTCTAGGGAATCCACCTTAGAGCAAAAACTTCATGAAAAACGTGAAGCAATTTTACTGGGAATAAATACCATTGCTTATTCAGGAAAAGTATTATAATTCTATTTTTATTTATTTATTTATTTTAAGACAGGGTCTCCCTATAGCCCCAGCTTCCCTGAGACTCTCTATGTAGACCAGGTTAGCCTTGAATCCACACAGATCTGCCTACCTCTTCCTCCTCAGTGTTAGGAATAAAAAAATGTGCCACTGTGCCTGGAATTTTTTTTTCTAAATAACATGCAAAGAATGTAAAATATTTACAACTGAGGAAGCAAAACAAAAAGCCTCATTTCTAGCATGTAAATCTGAAAGAGTGTTTCTAAGGAAAATCCTCATGCTGTAACTGCTCTTAAGTAAGTTGAGGTAATATTAGCTGCTTTAACAAATAAATCAAAATGCAATAATTCAAACAGGGTGGAAACATATTTATCCTTTAAATATCAGTCCCAGGTCCAGGCTAGTGACCATGCCAGCTGGGTAGGTACAATCTTGAGACCTCAGCTTTGGTTTGTTTGTGTGTGTGTGTGTGTGTGTGTGTGTGTGTGTGTGTGTGTGGTGTTTTCTCTAGTTTAGAAACCATGAATAGAAGTTGACTTCCAGCAAAGTTCAAGGAAGGAGCCATATAAAGTCCTGTCACTTCAGTGAACATTCCTTTAGTGAAAACCAAGATACCACAACCAGCACTAACGGAATGAGCACCATGGTACATCTGGTCAACCAGAATGCATGATATTAACCATGTCACATTGAAAAAGAAAATAAATAAGGAGAATGAACTTTGGGGAGAGTCAGAAGTTTCTGCAATGATTCTCATCAATAGCTCTGCATTGGCCCTTTCCTCTCTAGTACTCACTGCAGAGAAAACGAGGACATCTGAGGTAGGAACACTCTAAAATAACAAGTCTTCTGTGTTAATTTCAAAGTTTGTAAAAGCCATTTCAGAGTATTTTTGTCCTCCTAAATGTGTCTGTTGATATATATATAT
>NW_008332087.1:1698043-1711345 GCF_000622305.1 Nannospalax galili
TATAATTAAATAAATTGTTAACTCATAAAAAAATGCCTGAAAGTAATTTTTGACTTATCAATGAAGTTATCGGGTATTTTCCTTCTATCAGATGCACAAGGGTTACTAAACAGAATTTTCTGTGAGGTTAGAACTGTTCTGCACTTGCACAGTCCAGCATGATAATCATGAAACACATGTGGCTATTGAACATTGAAAATGAAAATAAGAAGGCTAATGAAGTGAAATTTAATTTTTTAACATATTGATTTAAATTCGAATAGGTCCATGTAGGAAAAAGCTGCCATACTGGACTGAGCAACTCCATAGAGCAATTTTGGAAAGTTCATTTCATTAGTTTCCCAATAACTCCTTCCAAATTGTATTAATAGTTTCGCTAACAGCTTTGATACAATTAGAAGGTAAAGAGCTTTGCTTATTTGCCATGCAATGTCCTTGCTGCTGTCCTTCAGAGTAAGGGAGAATTGTTGGCATATAAAAGGCTTTCAAGAAATGTGTATAATTTTCTTCTATATAATATTATTTAAAATTTTTTCAGAACATTTTGAAGTTGTGTGTGACTGCAATCTTGTAATCTCAGCATTTTGGAGGAAAATATAGGAATATTTGAAGTTCAAGGCCATCTTTGACCAACCCAGGCTAATAGAAGACTCTACCTCAAAATATTTTTAGAAATGTCAAAAGATTTTGAAGCTCAAGTATCCAATAATGATAAAATATTTCAGATAATCTATGCATCGGTCTGGTTTGTTTGGCCTGGCACAAACGAATGAAACATATTGGACAGACATCATGACTACAAAGTCTGCAGGCTAGATATTAGCAGTAACATACGTAGAACCTATATTTCAAATGAATTTTTCATGCTCCAGGCATTTTGCAAATCTTCCACCTACATAGCACAACATCACTCAGTTAGCAGCTGTGTACAACTTTACCAGAGCAGCAGTGCAGTCAAGTACCAGAATTCATAAGCATATTTGCCATCTGGAGTCAAGATGAATGTAATTTATCCATGTCTGGGTTAATCAGAGTTTAAACTCAGTCAATTGATGGACCAGATATTGTTTCATAAATCTGGGCCAAGTCAGTCTCAGAGCTATTTGCAAATGCATTTTCTGCATAGATACTATTCTTTCTAGACTTAGGTTTCCAATGGTGAGCATAGATTAATATTGCTAATATCATAAAATAAGTCATCCTTGTTAAGATAGTTTGAATTAAAATAAATTCTTAGTTTCATAAATGAAATCAGGAGAATTTTTTACTCCTACCTAATTAATAGGGTTTTAAACACAAACAAATATGTGTGAGTATACACATGTACACATACACACACATACATACACACACACACACACACACACACACACACACACACACACACATGCACCAGCACTCGAAGAAATAAACTTCAAAATATACTTGGTCAAACAAAATGGAAATTTCTTTTAAATCCATTTATAGTTCCATAATTATAGATATGACATAAAATGCTATCTAGAACATGCCTCTCCCCTAGACCAAGTATGGAATAAAAGGAGGACTTCTCTACCAAACAAAGTGTAGTCTTGCAGCTTCTCTTTACAATGGATGAATTCATAACACAAAGAACGATGTGGGAAGGAACAGAGAGAGAGAAGAAGATGAAGAAAATCAAGTCTAAATGATACCAAGTCCTTCTTCAATATTTTAAATAGAAAATAATTTTGCATTAAAGTTCCTAGCAGTTGTAGTAACAATCATGTTAGGGGCTTGTCCTGCCTGAAGAATGACCATTAGATTATCCTTCTTTGAGAGCCAAATTTAGCACAATTTTTGGTCTTATTTAAAATAGTCAGGAACTAAATAACACCCTATCAATGAAGGAATAATCATTTCATCTTTTAAATTAATAAAATTCAAACTCTTTAATTTCAACTTTGTATTTATGCTTAAATTCAAACTGTTATAGTACAATAAAATTGCAATAGCCAGATTTAATCTTAACACCATCATGCTTCTACTAATTTGGAGGATATTCCAGTGACCAAATAAAGGAATACTTACTAAAAAGAATTAATTTTTGAGAGGTCCAAGTCCTTCAAGAGGATTTGCCTAGGGTCCTACAAAATGACACAGAATGGTTGTTCCTCTGCATTTCCAATTCTATACTTGGCCAGTGGTAAAGTAAGTCTTAAATATTGCCTACACCTCAAAGAAAAATTAAACTCAAAGCTGTACTATATTATATAAAAGTATATAGTACTTATTACTCATATTTTGGCACTTACCTACAAAACATAACACACACACATACCTTATAATAAACAATAACAGCATAATAAAGATCTATACAGCAATTTACTTCTCTTTTAAACCAATGAGGAACTTTTTTATAAAAGGTCAAAGTTAACCTTTGCAGTACTCTGGCATTTACCCAAAGACTTTGAACAGCATAAGGAATATTTGCTTAAAGAATACATTAGAATCTAAGCAGAATGAACATGCTACATGACACTTTAGCATGACCACATCCTATTTCTCACATACCTGCTCAAAGGTAGCCTTGAGAATAATGCACATAATTCAAGTTTGGAGGAACCAAACTTGAGGCTTTTAATTTTTAAAATATTTTTATTTTTGATAATTTTCATAATTATTACCTTTGTATTGTTTCCACCTCTCCTAGGCCTTACAAACTCCTATATACCCCACTCCCTCTCAGTTTCCTGACATCTTATTTGATTATTATCATTACATATCATAAAGACACTTAAATACATACATATATATATGTGTGTGTATGTATATCACTGAGTTCATTTAGTGGTGCTCATGTAAATCTGTGTACCTATGTGCAGGGCTGTCCATTTGGTATTACATAATCTCTCAGGGAACTAGTCCCTGGAGAAAACTGATTGTCCCTTGCTCAGTATCGATTGATTGCCTGTAGCTCTTCATCTTGAGGTGGGGCCCCTTGACATTTCCCCCATCTATCCTAGCATGTCAACTGGTTTTGTCATTATGCAAATATTTTTAGACTGCCATACTGAGGCGATTTCATTGTTGCAGCTTCCCTATTTCGTCTAGAATGCATTAACTAGTAGCATGTTTTGTCGCTCTGGTTCCTTCTACCCCTTCTTCCACGATGTTATCTGAGCCTTAGGTGTAGAGGTTGCATTGCAGTTGTGTCACTTAGGACTGAGCACCTCATAGTCACTTATTTTCTACATTTGACCAGTTGTGGGAATGAGGTTTTAAAACCTCATTCCAAAGTAACAATTATTGCTTTGCCCGATTGTTAACATTCTAGAAGATTACCTTTTGAAAGACTTAGTTTCGTTTGACCTAAGGTGTACCATATCGGGTTATTTAAGAAGTCTCTTCTAGGGAGATTTTATCAAAAATAACAAAAAAAAAAATTTTTTTAAGTCATAGCTGCCAGAACAGAAAATAAGTGGGACAAGCAATGTACTATCCAAATACCTTACAGAAAAAACTAATGAATGAAGTATGCACAAGTAGTTTGAAAACCTCCAAGACTCCCTAGGAAATTTGAAAGCTACATCTGTGCAAAGCCTAGTGAATCCTCAGAGAAATCCTGAGAAGGCTCTGTATGCTTCCATGCCTAGCTGACCTTGAAACTCTGCACAAATAGGAAGAGAATGGTAAGCCAGAATTTTTCCTTGGAGGAGCCTTATGGTATGTCTCAACTGATGCTCAAACTTCATAGGCAAACAGTGGAAAATTAACTGGTTCCAGGCATTTGAGAAAATCTCAATTCAAGTATTAGCTTACCAGTAGGGTAACTGAGTGATGACCTCAGTGACCACACACAAGCAAGAACAAATATTTTACAAGATTAGTTCAGAGAAGCCACTAAACAAAGCCATGTATGGTGGCACAGGCCTGCAATGACAGCACTCAGGCAGGAGGATCAAGAATTTAATACAAGCCTGAACTACATGGTCAGACCCTGTTTCAAGAAACCAAAGAGGGGGAGGATAGAAGAAGTAGGAAGAGGAGGCAAAAGAGGAAGGAAGGGAGGGAGGGAGGGAGGGAGGGAGGGGAAGGAGAGAGGGCAGAAGAGATGAAAGGGAATGGAGGTAAGGAAGGACCCTTTTTAAAAATTATAACTACTACAAAGAGCAAAGACAGCAAATCCTCAGAAGGGACTAGAATCTCAGTTCCATAGCCACAGTTCATATTTCACTAAAAATGTCCTCATCTAACACATACAAACATACACACACATACACACTTACACTCAGATATATCATACACACACACACACATACACACACACTTATACTTGGATATATAAAGAAGTATTGTTCACATACAAAAACAACAAGCAGCTCATAGAATCTGCCTAGAGAACAAAGGAAAGTGCAAGAATGATGTTTCTTTACATAGACAATATTAATAAAAGATAAAGGCTGTAAAAGGAAACAGAAATTCTGGAGTTGAAAACTATAAGAACTAAGCTTTTCAAAAAGGATCAGAAGGATTCATTGGTAGATTTTAGCAAAGAAAACAATCTATACACTTGAAGAGAGTTTAATGGGGGCTACGGGGAGATCCTTTCTCAAAAAAGTAAAATAAAATAAAATAAAGAACAACAAGAAAGATGAACAGGGCCTCAAAAACCTATGAGAAGTGCTCAGCATATTAATATGCTACACTGGGAGTACCAGAAGAAGAAGGAAGGCAGAACAGCAAAACATGAGGAAGTACCAAGACCCACTTTCTCCTCCAAAACAGCTTCTCAGAATTTGTGGAGTGTAGTGAAAGTTGTGCTCAGAAGGAAATTTATTGTGTTTAATGCACATCTTAGAAAAGTAAAAAATGATCTAAAACTTATGTAAACATTTATTTTAGGAAACTAGAAGAATAAAAAATTTAATTGCTAAATAAGCAGAAGAAAAAAACAATAATAATTGGAACATGAATAAAGTTGAAAATATGAAATTAATAGAGAAAAACAACTAACCCAAAATCTTTTTATTGAAAAGATCATGAAAATTAATAATTCTCTAGCTATGTTAACTAAGGCAAAAAGAAGGCACAATTAACCAGCATCAGCAATGAAAGAGGAGGCATCCATAAAGATCTCATGGATATTAAAATGATAATAAAAATTGACAATGTGCAAGTTTCTGCCCGCACATTTGATAACACAGATGAAGTGTATCAATTCCTTGAAAATAAAATAAGCTAAAGGAAACCCAAGAAGAAATTATCATTTCAATAGGATTGTGTCTATTAAGTGAATTGAATAAATAATTAATAACCTTCCAGTTGGGCTATGGGAGCCACTCAGTGATACAGGTCTTGCCTTGGTATAATAATTAATAATAATAATAACAATAATAATAACAATAATAAATAACCTTTCAGAACAGAAATCACCAAGTTCACATGGGAGCACTGATGAATTCTATCCAGTTTAAGGAAGAAAGTGTATCAGTCATCTACAGTTTCTCAGAGTATAAAAGCAGAGAAAATACTTGCAAAAACATTCTATGAGATCTTCATTACTTTAATATCAAAGTCAGGCAGAGATATTGCAAGAAAGGCAAAGTATAAACTAATATCCCATGGAACAAAGCAAGAAATTGCTTTTATTCATTTTTAAATTGCATTTTTGCAAATTTTGTGCAATACATTTTTATCATATTAAGACACCCTCCCCTATCTGCACTCCTCTTATAGACCCTCCCCAGCCAGATGTACTCTATCATATATGTTAAGGCCCATCAAATCAAGTTTGTGTCTCCAAATGTCCTTCCGTATGTGTCCATCAACTGGAGCCTGGTAAGCCTATCTAGTGTCACACTCAAAAAAAAAAAAAATCTTTTGAGACAGAGTCTCCCCATAGACCAGGCTGGCCTGGATCACACAGAAATCTGCTTGCCTCTGACTTCAGAGTGCTGAGATTAATGGCATGCTCCACCTCACAGAGCTAAAAGCAAAACCAATTTTTTATTGATTTTTTGCAATTTTCATATAATATAGTTTGTATATGTATATATAATTTGTATATGAATCTATATTATATTTCATATAATATAGATTCTGCTCTCCTATCCATACCTCCCTCCACTGCCCCTCCAATTTAAGCATTTATATATATGCATACTATGTACACATATACTCATATGTATATATGTACTTATATGTGTGTACATATGTATGTATATTACAGCCTATAGACATATAGATTCTAATTTGTGTCCCTAAATGTCTTTCAGTGTGGGTCCATCCAACTGGGCCCTCCAAGAGTCCCATCCCTGTAAGACACTGTCTTTCCCCCCTCCCATCAGACATTAATTACCAAAAGTTCCTTAGGTTGGGTTGGGGTTTCTTACCCACTTCCCCATGTCTATGCTGGAATTTTGTCTGGTTTGAGCTTGCATAGGAATTGTGCATGCTGTAACCATTGCTGTGAGCTCATATGAGTTACTGACCAGCTGTATGGAAGACAGTTTCCTTGTGGTCATTCACATCCACTGGCTCTTAGAATCTTTTAACTACCTCTTCCACAATGATCCTTGAGCCTTGGGAGGCAGAAGTTTGAAGTAAGCATCCTATTCAATACCATGAGAGCTAGTCTTCAGGTAGGAGGCTTCTAGGTCAGTTCCATTTCGATGGCTCCAAGTCCTGTGTCCTTCTGTATCTTGCTTGTTTCATTTATCATAAGGCCTTCAACCCCATCCATTTGTGCCATGTGTCAGAATTACATTTATTTTGAAGGCTGAATGATATTCCATTCCATATATACAGCACATTTTGTTCAATCACTAACCTACTGGTGGATATTTGGATTGTTTCTGTCTTCTGGCTGCTGTGAATAAGGCTGATAAGAACACTGGTGTTCAAGTATTTGTTTCATTTCCTAATTTCAAATCTTTTCAACACATATGCAGAAGAAAACAGTGCTATATCATAAGAATTCTGTTTATCTTTTCTAAGGAACTGAAGCAAGAATTTGAAGTATTGTATCTCCACCAAGACTATTTAAATAGCCAGTAACACATAAGAACATAAAGTGGTTCTGTATCACGTCACCAAGAAAATAAAAATTGAATTCACAAACAGTTGCCACCTCACAACCACAAAAATGGCTTTAGAAAGAAATAGTGTGAAACCTGGTTCTGAGCAGAAGGCAGATACAACTATGTCACTCATTTATTGATAGAAATGTAAAATGACATGGACGCTTGGGAAACAATTTGCCATTTTTCTAAAGCTAAATGTCCATTTGTCATATGAACCAGAAATCTGATTCTTGGGCATTTACCCCAAAGTAGTGCAGACATGGGCACCTTGACCTGTGTGAATGGTGATACCAGTCTTCCTTATAAGGCCAAACTGAAAATAGCTGAAGTCTTTCCCTTGGGAATGGACACAAACTGTTTTAGATGGAGGAAGGTCAACAATTCTTAAGCATTAAGAATGCGTGAACTACTCATACATGAACCAAAAGAATGAAGTGCAAAAGCATCGGCAGGTAAAACAAACTGGACTTGAAAGTCTTCACACTTTCCAATATGACGTTCCGGAAATGATAAAAAGTGCATGGAGAGAGGAGGCAGCACTGGGTGGAAGGGCAGACTATACAGAGGTGCGCGTCTCCGAAGGATGGGAAGAAAACATTCTCAACATTCTACACAGTCGTGAGGGTGACAGCACACACAAGTGTCAAAACTCCAAGAACATTACTCCTATAAGATACAAATATTATTACATTATTAAATTATTCATTAATCTACCTAGCAAAAGAAAATGTGATCCAAAAATTTAACACATACTGTTCTTTCATATCACCCCATTCACTGTTCTTATTTATGAAACTGTTTTCCCTCCAATAACAAAAACAAAAGACGGGACTGGAGAGAAGAGTGGCCCTTGGATACTAATTGGGTTCTTTCAACCTCATTTCAGCAAAACGAGCCAAAACAAATGACATACTGGCGACTTGGCGGCGCAAAGAAGAGAGAAAGCAGACAAAATAAAATAACATGATTTCATTTGTTGAAATTTATGAAGTAATTTATTTATAATGATTACAGCTGTGTAAATAGCCATACTGGGGTTTGCAAGGGCCTTATGCAAACTCTGTGCATCTAATCGCCTCCAGGAGTCAAAAGTACGCAAGGAGCTTGAGAAAACACAGGCCTCAGAACAAGATGGAGTGCCCCAAAAACCCATTGCTTGTAGATTACCAAAGTGGAGCCCAATTTCCACTTGAAACTATAACTCAAGACACTTCATATGCAGAACTTGAATTGTTTATTGCTTATAAGCCTCTGAAAATGTCAATATTTCTTATCAGTGTTTCACATTACGGGAGAGGATGAAGCTAGAAAACTGCGAATTGTTTGGTGCTTTCGGCATGCATTATTTTCTTCAGTTCTCATCAGCCTATAATAGAGATTTACGGGCTCTGTTTACTATAATAATAAACAAATTATCCCTAAATCAAGGATCAGCTGTTTGAGTTTAGCAGATAATATCTGCTGCAGATCATACAGAAGAGCAGACCTAATTTGGAGGCGCACACCCTCCCTTCTCTTCTTCATCCTTCTATTGCGTGTCCTGTTCCTCCTATTTTATTGTCAGTCAATAGCCTCATGGCTGAGTTGGAATAAAAGGCATAGAGAGTCACTCAGGCAGCCGGCTACTGTTAAGGAACTGGACCCTACCACATTCATACTCTGAATTAATCACCAACTATTACTTTAGCTATAGTGACCACGAGATAAAGAGAAAGGAGTTGTAAATGCTGCCTAGTAGTCGAACTAAATGTTCAGTAAATGTTTCAGATGGCTGCAAGCTCCCAATAAGCAACCTTCTGTCTGTGTCTTGTTCACTGCCCTTATAGCTGAAACCTACCATCTCTTATGTTAATGACATCTAAGACCTATATTGTTCCACTCCTTTGTTTTCCCCATTATTAACTACAGATAAAATTTATTTTTAAGTAAAATAAAATATTATTAATAAAAGAAGTTTGTATTATCTTTGAAATAATTATTCATATTTGGGTCATCTTAGGTTTTGAATTAATTATTGTTTTTGGTGATAGGATGGCCTGGTTTTATCAGTATCATCCTGATTTTAATTCTGAAAATTCCACATCCTGGGCACCCCCAGATCTGAGACATCTAGGACAGCTGGTTCCCCTACATGAAATTAAGCCCCTGCTTTCAGTTTGGGACCAGATCTATGAAAATGGAAAATCCATGCAAATTTCTAAGGCCAGATACCCAATTTACAGTAGGAAAATATTATCTGCTACACAGTATTGTAAGAATAACATGTCATGCTGTTCATCAAGACACTGTGACCAAGCATGGTGATGTAAGTCGGTAATCCTAGCACTTGGGAGAGGCAGAGGCAAAAGGATAATACACTTGAGGCCAGCCTGGGGTGCACAGTTAGACTCTAACTCAAAAAAAACCAACCAAACAAACAAACAAACAAAATAAATAAATATGAAAAGAAATAATGCTTTGTGCCCTATGATGCACCCATATCAATGTGAGTATTGTCATAAAAGCTACTGCTTTGTTGCTCCTCATGGGACTACTTGGACGGCTTGAGAATGGAGATGGTTTTCCAAGGCTTAAGCCCTACAAATTGAAGACTATTTCAAAGCAGCAGTGAACATGAATTCAAAATCAATTATCTGGGAATTGACAAAAAGATGTGACAGAGGTTGGGGCCAAGGGAATGTCGAACCCTGTAAGTTTCTGTTTTGACTTGGTTCTTGCTCTGTGTTTTAGGCATAGGCAGTACTCAGAAGTTTGCATATGGCCTTACTGAAACCACTTACTCTAATGTGCAAACAGAAGGGTCTAAAGGTTCTAAAGGTGCAGCACTGTTGACACATTATCAACCCATGGAGACAGGAGTAGTCTCCAGGATCCAATCCTCACGGCTCTTTAGCTACCATTTCACTGCTACCTATTTCCTTCCCTTTCTTTTTTTTTTTTTTTTTTAAAAAATTTATTTATTATTTGTATAAGTGTATTTCCTGAATGTATGTGAGTGCACCCATGTCATGCAGTGCCGTGGAGGTCAAAAGAAGCTTTGGATTCCCCTGGAACTGGAGTTAAGGACAGTTCATAGATGCCATGTGGGTGCTGGGAATGGAATCTGGGTCCTCTGCAAGAGCAATCAGTGCTCTTAACCTCTGAGCCATCTCTCCAGCCCCTTCTTTCCCTTTCTTAATGTGCCATCTGATGGTCTCTTTTGTATATTTCTGTACTCTCATTTCGATGTTTTCTCTGAGACTATTAGGTATCTTGAGAGATGTGAAATTTACTTGTCTTGTTGATTGTTCTATCTCTTCCTTAGCTTGGACAGTTCCTGGTCGATATGTGTGAAGTAAATGAGTAAATTTGTTTACTCAACAAGTATGCTATTTAGTGTTTTAAGTAGGACAACTACAGTGGGACTCAAGTTCATTCTTCCTCGGGTCTTACAAGGGCCATGCAGCCTTACCCGTCAGTGATGTCAGAGAGCTATGACAGGTCACCTTCCCCATTGGCTCTCCTTCCTTCAGTGGCTGTGTTAGATGTCCCAGATTGGATGATCATTGTTGAAAGACAAACCTGAGATGAGGATGAGGAAATATTTAAACAGAATAACTTTCAGGTATTTCAATGCTGCCCAGTCCCCAGCAAGTTTGTGGACCATCCTTTGCCTAACGGGAGCATTGGTTAGAGAAGAGAAAGGAAGCTCTTTTAAAAGTTTAGCACACATCTCATGATGGTATTTGGCAATGTACTGTTCATGCTAGGTTAATCACTGCTGTGGGTGTCCTGGAAATGACAGTGAGCAATTTTATGAAAACTTTACAGTCAGTAACATTACTCCTACGACCTGGCATCTCAGAGAGGCACAAGAGAAAGTCAAACAGCTCCTCCCTGCCACTTGAGCCTAACAGAAAGTGCAACCTTGACAAATATCAACTTGCAAGGAAACTTGGAAATGCCTATGCAGCAGCTTGGCTGGAATTATGCAAAGAAGTGAGAAGAGCGAGCATCCAGGACTAAAATCACTTCACTGGCTCTTACAGTTTCAAGTTGTACATAATTTTTGAAATATTCAAGGAAAGACATGGCTCTTTTAATAAGAACAAAGAGCATGTGGTAAGTATTTACAGCATGTCAGACACTCCTGTCAGTATTTTACCATATTAATTGCCTGAAATATGTGCATTAAACCATCACAATATCTGTACATTAAAGGCATGGTTTATTTTCTGCATTTTGCAGCAGGAAATTCAGGGTTTGGAAACCAGAGCATAGGAACTGTTGAAAGGTTCTGGATATTTGACTTAAGGGAGACCTGGCTCAGGAGTCTATGCAACAAACCGCATTTCATCTCTGCAATGCCAAGAATGTGCACATCTGTAACTGGTGCCAAAGTACACAGATATTCAGGAGCTGGGCATCCCTAATCTGAAAATCAAAAATATTCCAAAATCAGAAAATTTTGATGCCACAAGTGGGAAAATTCCAAATCTTACCTTATGGGCTGTCTTTTTGCACTACATCCTGGGAAAAGAACATTCTAGAAGCTCAGAAATCAATCCCTGAGCCATCTCAAATGTTAGCCTCAACCATCTCTGTTCCTGTGCCTCTTCTGGTGAATTTTTAGGAGACCACAGGTCCATGGATGCAGAGTGGTAAAACAAGGAGTGGGAGGCTTGGAAACAGGCTATCTTAAAGTGTTCATTACATGCTTGCCTTGTCAGACAAAACAGAAGCAGAAGGAGCACTGAGGTAGGGACTTCAGGACAACCACACTGGATGTGAGGGGGTTGGGGGAGTTGGAAGTGGCAGAAGAATGCCTGGACTGGTTTTCTGCTCAAAATTATAAGGGGAGGGTAGGCCATAAAGACTGTCACCCACATTTTAATTGTTAACACTTCAAATTTTTAGGTGAGAAAATTAATCTGAAAACACAATACAAGCTTTTGCTTCTCTTTAGCACAGAGTTTGCTTATAATATTAGCTACAAAATATTTAGTACTTCCTAAAAGCCCCAGACCTGTCCTGGGAGCTTTTCCAGACCTGCTGTGAAATTAGCAGCCCCATTTCCTAAATTTGGCAATCTAGTGGATGCACAAGACAGTGGTTCACAATAGCAATAATAAATATGGTCAAGAACTCAAAGAGGATATGACTAAAAGACTGAATAAATACTATAAAAACACAGTTGAATGAAGTAGCTAACATAATTCAAAATATGAAATTAGAAATTAATAAAGAGAGAATTTCTAAAGAAAAGACAAACTGAAATAAAATTTGAAAAACTCAGGATCCAAAACAAAAACCTTAGAAAAAAAGGTGCAAAAAAGGAAGTAGAGGAAATGGTAAGGGAATATCAGATCTTGGAGACAAGACTGGGGAAATGAATTTCTCCATGACAGAAATGTCAAATATAAAACACCTCAGAACTAGAATATGCAAGTCCTCTGGGACACTGTAAAAAGACCAAACCTATGAATCATAGGTATATAAGAAACCCAGGTCAAAAGTACAGAAAGCATTTTTAATAAAATTATAGTAGAAAACTCCCCAAATCTAGGGAAAGAGATACCTGTCACAGAACAGAGGCATGTAGAACAAGTAAACAGGATGAGAAAAGAAATGTCTCACATCATATAGTCATCAAAACACTAACCATATAGAACAAAGAAAATATTTTGAAAGCTATGAAAAAGAGCAAGTCACATTTAAAGGCAGACCCATCCGAATAATAGCACTGATGTCAGTGGAGATTATGAAAGCAAGGGCTTGGACCCGTGTCCTGCAAGTCAGAAAAGAACACAGATTTCAGTGCAGACTGCTGTGCCCAACAAAACTATCATTTGTAATTGAAGGAGAATGATAAACTTTCCATGATAAAAACAGATTTAAGGAACTTATGTCCATGAAACTAGCTTTACAGAAATTCTCAGTGTAATACTTCAGTCTCTAGAGAGGATTAAATGCTCTCAGAAGAGACAAAAATATCCCAGAACAATTAACCAAAAGCAGTCCAAGAAAGCAACACTATGATACCGGCATAACACGGTCAATTCCCAGCACCCACAAGGCAGCTAAAAACTGTTCATAACTCCAGTTCCAGGGGATTCAACAGCGTCATCTGACCTCCAAGGGCATACACGACACAAGTGAACTTACATATATGCAGGCAATATACTCATGTACATAAAATAAAATACTTTCAAAAATAAAAGAAATATTAAAACAGACTCAGAAAAATTCAGAAAACTATAAGCATATACTTAAATATATA